>NC_069501.1:627261523-627514023 GCF_027579735.1 Bombina bombina
AGATATATAGAGATAGAGATAGAGATATATATATAGATATATATATAGATATATATAGATATATATATATATATATATGAGAGAGAGAGAGAGAGAGAGAGAGAGAGAGAGAGAGAGAGAGAGAGAGAGAAAGAGATAGAGATAGAGATAGAGATATATATATATATATATATATATATATATATATAGAGATAGAGATATATATATATAGAGATAGAGATAGATATATATATAGAGATAGAGATATATATATATAGAGATAGAGATATATATATATATAGAGATAGAGATATATAGAGATAGAGATATAGATATATAGAGATAGAGATAGAGATAGAGATATATATATAGATATATATATAGATATATATAGATATATATATATATGAGAGAGAGAGAGAGAGAGAGAGAGAGAGAAAGAGATAGAGATAGAGATATATATATATATATATATATATATATATATATATATAGAGATAGAGATATATATATATAGAGATAGAGATATATATATATAGAGATAGAGATATAGATATATAGAGATAGAGATATAGATATATAGAGATAGAGATATAGATATATAGAGATAGAGATATAGATATATAGAGATAGAGATATAGATATATAGAGATATAGATATATAGATATATAGAGATAGAGATATAGATATATAGAGATAGAGATATAGATATATAGAGATAGAGATAGAGATATATAGAGATAGAGATAGAGATATATAGAGATAGAGATAGAGATATAGATATATAGATATATATATATATATATATATATATATATATATATATATATATATATATATATATATATATATATATATATATATATATATATATATAGAGAGAGAGAGAGAGATATAGAGAGATATAGAGAGATATAGATAGATATATAGATATATATATATATATAATTTTTTTATTTTTTTTTTAAAAAGGTCCACTATTTATTAGTGAGTGCTATTTAGGAAACCAAGTTATTTCAATTTTGCCTAGAATTACTTAATTTTTTTCTACAAAAAGCTTTTCCTTTGCAAATGTAATATCAAATAAGTGGATTATTGGATTTCTCTGGCCCTGCTGAATCCTATTTCCATTTTAAAAACTTTAAACCTTGGCCATTTTTAATACCATCCATCAGCTCTCACTGCAGTCTCTTATCCCATATATTTTCTTTCATGAACATATTTCAAACCCTTCAAAATGAGCTCCATTTGTATATAACTTCCAAGAAACCTCAGGTGCATTATGTTATAATGCCAGCAGAGGTAAGATGATAAACAAGAATTTGGGGGGGGGGGGGGGGGGTGGGGAATGCAGATCGGTGGTTGTTGAGAAGACAGAAAGGAAATATAGCCAGTTAGAAGATGGTTTATGTAAACCAGTATTGTAATTCTGTGTTACATGTTTTATTTAATTCCCTTTATTTTCACAGATCGGGTGGTTTCCTTCAAATTATGTGGAGGATGATTTTTCTGAATACTGCTGAGTGAAAGACCCCACATTTGCACAGGACAACTACTCTTAAAGATCATTATTTGGGCGGTTTGAGGAGTAAAGAAAGTTTGCCACAGTCAAGTTTGTCTTCACACTAAATAAAAGGACTACATGATGAATGTAGGGATTAGCAAGATGGCAGACTGCCTCTTAAGACAACTTCTTCCTGCTCTACAATTTTACAAAATCATATGCTCTATTCATGGATTATTTTTTGTTTGCTAAACCATAAACCTGGAGAAAAAAAAAACAGAAACTTGATGTGACATTACTCATCTTTTGACAATATCTAGAATAACTAGTACCTATATATACCCATCACTCTCAGTAGATACAGTGAGATAGGTCTCATTGGTAAATTAATTTAGAACAAGAAATAAAAAAAAAAGTTTTAAACTGGTTAAATGGTATGAATTAAATTTTTACAAATATTGTCATTAAAGTATTTTTTAAACCTGCCAAAACGTGTAATCCTTTGTAGGATTTGAAAACACACACCAGAAACAAGAAGCATTCAAATTCATCATTTTATGTCAAAAAAGACCAAAAAACACACACAGGAACACTACATGAAATAAAGAACAAAATCTCCAGCCATTCCATAAAAATCAGAAGCTATAGGATTTTGGTAGAACATGTTTAAAATTACAATATTAGAAGCGCTTTCAAAAGTAATAAAAAATGACAGTTAAGTATAGTGCAATAAACCATAGGCATATCATTGTGTCCAGCATATAAGGGCTGACAAACACTGCCCAATCACAATTTTCATTAGCACAAGAATCTCTATATAGGGCACATCCTTTTCACAGATGTACAAGAGAACATAGGTCACGATCCCTAAACTTTGATCAGAGTACCATGAAAGGAGGAAAGAGGCAGCACACAAATGACACCCCATGTTATGCCATTCACAGTTGGCATGTTATGATGCACACTTATCTTGGTCCAAGTAACTATACCATATAGCAGACACTGTTCAAAACACAGGTTTATCAGATTGTCTGCACTCAAGCAATATGAACCAAAAAGATAAAACAAAAATCTAAAAAAAAGTTTCCCTGATCAAATAACGAACCAAAGCCAACACAAACCCATTGTAAGTCTGTCCCACCCTAATGTTTGGGCATACCCAGGGGTATGCTCTAAAGGTTGTGTTCCTTTATTTTTGCAGCAGCCTATTTTACACTGTCCAATTTTAAAGTCCAACCAGATTCTACAGGGAAAAATCCAGGAGGAATGGCAGGCAGTGAAACTATCAGTCCTTGACCCGAGATTGGTTTCCAGTCTAAATTCCCAGAAAGTCCCAACAATGTTACCTGTAGGAAGAAAATGCATTTAATTAGCAATTGGGGACAAACTGTCTTAAAAAGTAGTCTATTCTTTGAAATAATGTTTTATAAGTAAAGCAATGAATTGTCTAATGATACTTGTTTATATCATTGTACAAGTTATTTCCTCACCTATAACACTACTTATTTTCTGACGCTTCTACTAGTTAGAATGTAATAGCAAAAATATAATGACAATATGTAATGGTATCACTTAGATTGGTAAGTATATCCTACAATTGTGTCTCTCTCTCTCTATATCTCTCTCTATATCTCTCTCTATATCTCTCTCTATATCTCTCTCTATATCTCTCTCTATATCTCTCTCTATATCTCTCTCTATATCTCTCTCTATATCTCTCTCTATATATCTCTCTCTATATCTCTCTCTATATATCTCTCTCTATATATCTCTCTCTATATCTCTCTCTATATCTCTCTCTATATCTCTATATAAATCTATATATTCTATATATAAATCTATATATTCTATATATAAATCTATATATCTATATATATCTATATCTATATATATCACAATATGGTATTCTTACATTTTTATTAACAAACCACTAAAGCAGAAAGTCTGTCCTCAACTTACTAAATACATAATGAACAATTAGTATATATTTATTACTACTCACATTTGTAGCGGAACAGGATATGGGAGAAAGCAACTTGAGCGTATTGTCTTCAGGCCACCTCATAAAGATGCTGTAAACACTGGAAGCTCTGGTAGTGTACCTAGTAAATACATTAAACATTTATTAATATTTTTGCAAATGAGTGAACACCCCTCATTTCAGGACTTAAACATACAATCTGATTTAGAAATTGCAACAGGTTGAATGAACAAGGTCTATAAACAGTCTTGCCTAGGAAGACAGTCATTTTTTTGTTGATTGTATAACAGGGTCCTTTTATTGTGCTTTTAAAAAAAAAAAAAAAAAAAGAAAAAAAAAGGGAACAAATCTGTCCTGAGAATTAAACCTTTTTATTACTGTGAAAGTCTTTATCCAGTGAGCTTCTATCCCACAGCCCAGCTGTGTACAGGCATAGACTTTTTTTTTTTAAGGTTACATTTTTAAAAAAAGCACATTAAAGTGAATGCCAAGTTTGATGAATCAGTTACCGTTTTTTAAAAAAAAAAAAAACTATAAAAATAGGGGTATTTTCATTCATCAAACTTTACATTTCAATTGTTTTGTTAAAATTCTTACCTTTTAATCTTGAAAACCGCTCCAGCGCTTCACCCACCCGTCGCAAGCCTCTTCAAATGTCAAAAAGGACGAATCCGGCTTCCTCCAATTACGGTGTTGCCTCAGGCAATGATTCCCCTTGGGGGGGGGGGGGGAAACCTGCGATTGGAGGATGCCGTATTTGTCATTGCCGACATATAAAGTGACGAGCGGCAGGAGGGGGAAATCACTGGAGCAGCTTTCAAGATTAAAAGGTAAGTATTTTAAGAAAAACAAGTGAAATATAAAGTTTGATGAATGAAAGTGCCCCTGTTTTTAAAGTGAAGGTCAATTTTTATGTGAAAGTGCCCGTTTAAAAAAAACAAAAAAAAAACAAACATAATTTATGCTTACCTGATAAATTCCTTTCTCCTGTAGTGTAGTCAGTCCACGGGTCATCCATTACTTATGGGATTATATCTCCTCCCTAACAGGAAGTG
The DNA here is from genome assembly GCF_027579735.1 of Bombina bombina. Taxonomy (NCBI): domain Eukaryota; kingdom Metazoa; phylum Chordata; class Amphibia; order Anura; family Bombinatoridae; genus Bombina; species Bombina bombina. The sequence continues at coordinate 627,266,044 of NC_069501.1, forward strand.
CAAGAGGATCACCCAAGCAGAGCTGCTATATAGCTCCTCCCCTCTACGTCATACCCAGTCATTCGACCGAAACCAAACGAGAAAGGAGAAACTACAGGGTGCAGTGGTGACTGGAGTTTAATTTAAAATTTAGACCTGCCGTAAAACAGGGCGGGCCGTGGACTGACTACACTACAGGAGAAAGGAATTTATCAGGTAAGCATAAATTATGTTTTCTCCTGTTAAGTGTAGTCAGTCCACGGGTCATCCATTACTTATGGGATACCAATACCAAAGCTAAAAGTACACGGATGACGGGAGGGACAGGCAGGACCTTTACACGGAAGGAACCACTGCCTGAAGAACCTTTCTCCCAAAAACAGCCTCCGAAGAAGCAAAAGTGTCAAATTTGTAAAATTTTGAAAAGGTGTGAAGTGAAGACCAAGTTGCAGCCTTGCAAATCTGTTCAACAGAGGCCTCATTTTTAAAGGCCCAAGTGGAAGCCACAGCTCTGGTAGAATGAGCTGTAATTCTTTCAGGAGGCTGCTGTCCAGCAGTCTCATAGGCTAAACGTATTATGCTACGAAGCCAGGAGAGAGAGGTAGCCGAAGCCATTTGACCTCTCCTCTGTCCAGAATAAACGACAAACAGGGAAGAGGTTTGTCGAAAATCTTTAGTTGCCTGTAAATAGAATTTCAGGGCACGGACGACGTCCAGATTGTGCAGAAGTCGTTCCTTCTTTGAGGAAGGATTAGGGCACAATGAAGGAACAACAATCTCTTGATTGATATTCTTGTTAGTGACTACCTTAGGTAAGAACCCAGGTTTAGTACGCAGAACTACCTTGTCTGAATGAAAAATCAGATAAGGAGAATCACAATGTAAGGCCGATAACTCAGAGACTCTTCGAGCCGAGGAAATAGCCATTAGAAACAGAACTTTCCAAGATAACAGCTTGATATCAATGGAATGAAGGGGTTCAAACGGAACACCCTGTAAAACGTTAAGAACTAAGTTTAAGCTCCATGGCGGAGCAACAGATTTAAACACAGGCTTAATCCTGACCAAAGCCTGACAAAAAGCCTGAACGTCTGGAACTTCTGACAGACGCTTGTGTAAAAGAATGGACAGAGCTGAGATCTGTCCCTTTAACGAACTAGCAGATAAACCCTTTTCTAAGCCTTCTTGTAGAAAAGACAATATCCTAGGAATCCTAACCTTACTCCATGAGTAACTCTTGGATTCGCACCAATGTAAGTATTTACGCCATATTTTATGGTAAATTTTCCTGGTAACAGGTTTCCTAGCCTGTATTAAGGTATCAATCACTGACTCCGAGAATCCACGCTTTGATAGAATCAAGCGTTCAATCTCCATGCAGTCAGCCTCAGAGAAATTAGATTTGGATGTTTGAAAGGACCCTGAACCAGAAGGTCCTGTCTCAGAGGCAGAGACCATGGTGGACAGGACGACATGTCCACTAGATCTGCATACCAGGTCCTGCGTGGCCACGCAGGCGGTATTAGAATCACCGATGCTCTCTCCTGTTTGATCCTGGCAATCAGTCGAGGAAGTATCGGGAAGGGTGGAAACACATAAGCCATGTTGAAGACCCAAGGTGCTGTCAGAGCATCTATCAGAACCGCTCCCGGGTCCCTGGACCTTGATCCGTAACGAGGAAGCTTGGCGTTCTGGCGAGACGCCATGAGATCCAGATCTGGTTTGCCCCAACGCCGAAGCAGTTGTGCAAATACCTCCGGGTGAAGTTCCCACTCCCCCGGAAGAAAAGTCTGGCGACTTAGGAAATCCGCCTCCCAGTTCTCCACGCCTGGGATGTGGATCGCTGACAGGTGGCAAGAGTGAGACTCTGCCCAGCGAATTATCTTTGAGACTTCCATCATCGCTAGGGAACTCCTTGTCCCTCCCTGGTGATTGATGTAAGCCACAGTCGTGATGTTGTCCGACTGAAACCTGATGAACCTCAGAGTTGCTAGCTGAGGCCAAGCCAGAAGAGCATAGAGAACTGCTCTTAATTCCAGAATGTTTATTGGAAGGAGACTCTCCTCCTGAGTCCATGATCCCTGAGCCTTCAGGGAATTCCAGACAGCGCCCCAACCTAGTAGGCTGGCGTCTGTTGTTACAATCGTCCAGTCTGGCCTGCTGAAGGGCATTCCCCTGGACAGATGTGGCCGAGAAAGCCACCATAGAAGAGAATCTCTGGTCTCTTGATCTAGATTCAGCATAGGGGACAAATCTGAGTAATCCCCATTCCACTGACTTAGCATGCACAATTGTAGTGGTCTGAGATGCAGGCGTGCAAAAGGTACTATGTCCATTGCCGCTACCATTAAGCCGATTACCTCCATGCATTGAGCCACTGACGGGTGTTGAATGGGATGAAGGACACGGCAAGCATTTAGAAGTTTTGTTAACCTGTCTTCTGTCAGGTAAATTTTCATTTCTACAGAATCTATAAGAGTCCCCAAGAAGGGAACTCTTGTGAGTGGCAATAGAGAACTCTTTTCTACGTTCACCTTCCACCCATGCGACCTTAGAAATGCCAGAACCAACTCTGTATGAGACTTGGCAGTCTGGAAACTTGACGCTTGTATCAGAATGCCGTCTAGGTACGGAGCTACCGAAATTCCTCGCGGTCTTAGTACCGCCAGAAGAGAGCCCAGAACCTTTGTAAAGATTCTTGGAGCCGTGGCTAACCCGAAGGGAAGAGCTACAAATTGGTAATGCCTGTTTAGGAAGGCAAACCTTAGGTACCGATAATGATCCTTGTGAATCGGTATGTGAAGGTAGGCATCCTTTAAATCCACTGTGGTCATGTATTGACCCCTTTGGATCATAGGTAAGATTGTCCGAATAGTTTCCATTTTGAACGATGGAACTCTTCGGAATTTGTTTAAGATCTTTAAGTCCAAGATTGGTCTGAAGGTTCCCTCTTTTTTGGGAACCACAAACAGATTTGAGTAAAACCCTTGTCCGTGTTCCGACCGCGGAACTGGATGGATCACTCCCATTAATAAAAGGTCTTGTACACAGCGTAGAAACGCTTCTCTCTTTAACTGGTTTGCTGACAGCCTTGAAAGATGAAATCTCCCTTTTGGAGGAGAAGCTTTGAAGTCCAGAAGATATCCCTGATATCTCTAACGCCCAGGGATCCTGGACATCTCTTGCCCAAGCCTGGGCGAAGAGAGAAAGTCTGCCCCCCACTAGATCCGTTTCCGGATCGGGGGCCCTCACTTCATGCTGTCTTAGGGGCAGCAGCAGGTTTTCTGGCCTGCTTGCCCTTGTTCCAGGACTGGTTAGGTTTCCAGCCCTGTCTGTAGCGAGCAACAGTTCCTTCCTGCTTTGGAGCTGAGGAAGTTGATGCTGCTCCTGCCTTGAAGTTACGAAAGGCACGAAAATTAGACTGTCTAGCCCTTGGTTTGGCTCTGTCTTGAGGCAGGGCATGACCCTTACCTCCAGTAATGTCAGCGATAATTTCTTTCAAACCGGGTCCGAATAATGTCTGCCCTTTGAAAGGTATGTTAAGCAATTTAGATTTAGAAGTCACATCGGCTGACCAAGATTTAAGCCACAGCGCTCTGCGCGCTTGAATGGCGAATCCTGAATTCTTAGCCGTAAGTTTAATTAAGTGTACTACGGCATCGGAAATAAATGAATTAGGTAGCTTAAGGACTCTAAGCTTGTCTGTAATCTCATCCAATGTAACTGAGTTAATGGTCTTTTCCAGAGACTCAAACCAGAATGCCGCCGCAGCCGTGACAGGCGCAATGCATGCAAGGGGTTGTAATATAAAACCTTGTTGAACAAACATTTTCTTAAGGTAACCCTCTAACTTTTTATCCATTGGATCTGAAAAAGCACAGCTATCCTCCACCGGGATAGTGGTGCGTTTAGCCAGAGTAGAAACTGCTCCCTCCACCTTAGGGATCGTCTGCCATAAGTCCCGTGTGGTGGCGTCTATTGGAAACATTTTTCTAAATATAGGAGGGGGAGAAGAGGGCACACCAGGTCTATCCCACTCCTTGTTAATAATTTCTGTAAGCCTTTTAGGAATAGGAAAAACGTCAGTACACGTCGGTACCGCAAAATATTTATCCAGCCTACACATTTTCTCTGGAATTGCAACCGTGTTACAATCATTCAGAGCCGCTAATACCTCCCCTAGCAATACACGGAGGTTCTCAAGCTTAAATTTAAAATTTGAAATGTCTGAGTCCAGTTTACTTGGATCAGATCAGTCACCCACAGAATGAAGCTCTCCGTCCTCATGTTCTGCAAATAGTGACGCAGTATCAGACATGGCTCTAATATTATCAGCGCACTCTGTTCTCACCCCAGAGTGGTCGCATTTACCCCTAATTTCTGGCAATTTAGATAATACTTCAGTCATAACATTAGCCATGTCTTGCACAGTGATTTGTATGGGCCGCCCTGATGTACTTGGCGCCACAATATCACGCACCTCCTGAGCGGGAGACGAAGGTACTGACACGTGAGGAGAGTTAGTCGGCATAACTTCCCCCTCGTTGTCTGGTGAAATTTTCTTTACATGTACACTTTTATTTAAAGTAGCATCAATGCAATTAGTACACAAATTTCTATTGGGCTCCACATTGGCCTTTAAACATATTGCACAATGAGTTTCCTCTGTGTCAGACATGTTTAACAGACTAGCAATGAAACTAGCAAGCTTGGAAAATACTTTTGAAATAAATTTACAAGCAATATAAAAAACGTTACTGTGCCTTTAAGAAGCACCAATAAACTGTCACAGTTGAAATTACAATGAACCAAATTGTTATAGCAACCAAATTTTCACAGTAAATGCAATAAGTTAGCAAAGGATTGCACCCACCAGCAAATGGATGATTAACCCCTTAATACCCAAAAAACGGATAACAGAATATAAACGTTTTATCACAGTCAAAAGCACAGTCTCACAGGTCTGCTGTGAGTGATTACCTCCCTCAAAACTAGTTTTGGAGACCCCTGGGCTCTGTAGAGACGTCCTGGATCATGGAGGAAGGAATAGGAAGACTGTGACTGAATTCTTACTGCGCAAGAAAGCGCCAAAATAGGCCCCTCCCACTCATTATAACAGTGGGGAAGCTCAGTAAACTGAATTTATTCATAAATAAACGACAGCCATGTGGAAAAATAATGCCCAAAAATTTTTATCACCAAGTACCTCAGAAAAAAAAAACGATTAACATGCCAGTAAAACGTTTTAAATAAAATTATGAAATGATACTAATAAGCCTGCTGCTAGTCGCTTTCACTGCAGTGGGGGCTCAAATATAAGTTAAATGTATACAGTATTTTCTTAGTGAAGTTCCATTCCCCAGAAATACCTCAGTGTAACATACATACATATCAGCCTGATACCAGTCGCTACTACTGCATTTAAGGCTGCACTTACATTATATGGGTATTAGCAGTATTTTCTCAGTCAATTCCATTCCTTAGAAAATAATATACTGCAACATACCTCCTTGCAGGTGAACCCTGCCCGCTGTCCCCTGTTCTGAAGTTACCTCACTCCTCAGAATGGCCGAGAACAGCAAATGGATCTTAGTTACGACCGCTAAGATCAACACAAACTCATGTAGATTCTTCTTCTAATGCTGCCTGAGAAAAAACAACACACTCCGGTGCTGTTTAAAATAAACTTTTGATTGAAGATATAAAAACTAATTTTAATAACCACAGTCCTCTCACACGTCCTATCTATTAGTTAGGTGCAAGAGAATGACTGGGTATGACGTAGAGGGGAGGAGCTATATAGCAGCTCTGCTTGGGTGATCCTCTTGCACTTCCTGTTAGGGAGGAGATATAATCCCATAAGTAATGGATGACCCGTGGACTGACTACACTTAACAGGAGAAAACACAATTGACATTTTTTAAAATATACTTGCCTTTTCTTCTTGAAGCCGCTCCAGTGCTTCAACAGCCCGCCGCAAGCCTCTTCATACGTCGGCAATGACGATTCCGGCATCCTCCAATCACGGCTTCCCCCCCGGGGGAATCATTGCCTGAGGCAACGCCGTGATTGGAGGAAGTCGGTTTTGTCATTGCTGGGTAAGTAAACCAGAAAGAAGCACGCGGGGCATAGTTTCAGAACGGCGATCTGGCGTTTCAGAAGAACAAGGCAAGTACTTTTAAAATACGGTGCTATGTCAATTTTCATGAATGAAAGTGCCCCTGTTTTTAATAGTTTTTTTAAAAACCGAGCACTTTCACATGATAATTGACCTTCATTTTAATAGGGTTTTTAAAAACCGGGCACTGATTCATCAAACTTGACATTCACTTTAAAGTCATTTTATTAAAAAAAAAAAAAAAATATTCACAGTATAGAACTAGATAATATAAAATGATAAATTGTATAAATAAAAAACCTCTGCAATATATTTTCATTATTTATTTTGCCCCCTTTTCTGTAATTCCATTATGACATTTTTAACTTTTTAATTCCTGTTAGAAATGGAAGTGCAGATCACATTTTTATTTCACACAGCCATTGGCTGCACACTCTAGTGACCTATTTATAACTATTCCTAATTGGCCAGAGCAGAGAAGGTAACCTAAGTTACAACATGGCAGCTCCCATTGTTTTATAGACACTAAAACTTAAACACTTATTTTGTCAATATTTAAACAACTAATGAAACTTTAAAAATACATCTGCATGTTATGCTCAGACTAATCTTTTCTTTGAATGCATCATTCTGTCTAGCATTTATGTAGTGTTTAATGTCCCTTTAAATGGGCTAAGCTTGCAGGGAAATAAGATATACTTAGTTGATCACTTTCTATACAGACACACATGCTTTATATTATTATCTTTGTAAACCAAAGCCCAAAAAAACTTAGAACAACTGAAAATTAACATTTATTGCTTATCTCTTCTACCTCCTACTTGGAGTGTAATTTCTTCTGATGGCTGTTTACATAGTTCTTCTTTGATCTTTACTTAAAAAGGGGCAGTCTAGTCAAAATTATACGTTCACGATTCAGATAGGAAATGCAATTTTAAACAACTTTCCAATTAACTTTTATAATCAAATATGCTTTGTTTTCTTAGTATTCTTTGTTGAAAGCTAACCCTAGGTAGACTCATATGCTAATTCTAAGCCCTTGAAGGCCACCTCTTATCCCAGTGCATTTTGACAGTTTTTCACAGCTAGACAGCGCTAGTTCTTGTGTGCCATATAGATAACATTGTGCTCACTCCATGGAGTCATTTATGAATCAGTACTGATTGGCTAAAATGCAGTTCTGTCAAAAGAGCTGAAATAAGAGGGCAGTCTGCAGAGGCTTAGATACAAGGTAATCACAGAGGTAAAAAGTGTAAATTAATATAACAGTGTTGGTTATACAAAAACTGGGGAATGGGTAATTAAGGGATTATAAAACATTTATAAAACATTTTCAAGTAGGCTGTCCATTTAAGTAAAGAAAATGTCAGAATAGGTAGGGATAACAAAGGAAGAATCAGCTATTTAAAAACGCCAAAGTAAAATAAAAAAAGGAGCTATTTGTAAACAATTTAATACAACAGGTAAAACAAGAAACTGAAAACAAATTAAACGGTCCCTTTAATTAGGGCTAGCTCTAGAGGAATTTACTGCTCTAAGCAACCAGTGTTTAATATGTAACCTGGTCAGGCAATTAGAAGCATACTTAGGTGCAGAATTTGAACCCCAGTCGCTCTAGGAAGAGTGGAAAAATACAATTCACAGAGGTAGTTTACAGCATAAGCAAGCAAATTAAAGGATTAGAAAAGTCTACATAAAATCATCACATAACATACCCAAGGTTCCTAAATGATCAAGTAGTAAATCTGCACTTACTGCACCAAGCCTCCAACACCATTTAAAACTTTTTTCTTTTTTAATGTATTGCTGTGACGTCATGATTGTCAGCCCCCCAGAAATGGCAGCTCGACTTGTTCTCGAAACAGCCCACCCTTTAATAAATTTCCATATGTTTACTCCCACAAAAGCATGCACAATGGATTTGGATCTCTCACACATGGGCACAGCAATAACAGAAGACTTTAGGTAAATTACCCGCATGCCTATAATGTTATGAATCTACTCTCGATGATGTATGTTTACAGATATATGGTCACAGGCAGCTTGCATTATATTGCACTAAAGTCAATAGATCCTGTCATGCCTAAAGATTTAGACATGTTTTTGCTTCCTATTGGGTTTACAATCACAAGTTGAAAACAGTCTTTAAAGAATTATGATTGTCTTTCAGATCATTTACAGATTTCAGAAGGAGCAGTTTTTAACTTGTGATTTGTATTGTCGCTTTTAATTCCTGATAGAGATAAATGGCTCGGGAATCACTGCGGTCTCCTGACCGCAACTATAGTGACGTCTGAAAGGAAAATCCAGATATGATTGTGCATGCATAAACTAAAGCACACCAGAGCGCATGCGTGGACAGTCGGGCTATACCCGGAACTAAAAGGGAAAAGAGAGAACGCAGGTTGTCTACCGCGATTGGTGTATGCAAATTAACCCCATGGTGGGTTTGGAAAACCTAACACTTTTTTAGCCAGAATAGCAAGAGAACAGAGAAAAAACCACAACGCAAGGTATTCATCGCATTTCACCGGGTTGATAATATTAAAAAATGTGATCAAAGAAACATTTTGAGCTTACTATCCCTTTAAATAACAAATGTTGATTATATTGTATTTTAGTACAATCTTATACTAGCCCCAATAAGGTTATAAAATGTAGCTACTAGAGAATAGCTCTCAAACGATTGTTATTTTATTAATCCGATTTACTGGAGTATGTAAAATCCCTATTAGAGAAGGCCCATACTATATTTAAGTAATTTATGGATACAAGAGCTTTATATTAATTACTTTGGACTAACTAAAGCACTAAATTGAGTAATTACAGTGTTGTGTGCAGACAAGAAAATAAATGTTTAAAGTTATGTAAGACTGCACATAATCTGAGCTCCAAGCATTTGCAGAGACATTGCACAGCAAAAACAAACAAGTTAATTAAGTTTAAGTCATGTGTGGGCGATTCACGTTTGAGTTGAATATGCCTTTAAAGAACACGCTTTTCCTATGCATAAAAGAAGCGTTAGTTCAGTTAGAAATCCTTTTAAATGTGTCGCAATACAGTTTGAGGATGACTCACCAGACTTTGACAGTAGAGTTCTCCATTTGTACCCGCCATGCTTTAGAGGCATAAATTGCCTCTCCATTAATGCTCAGCCATTTCCCAACAGCCCGCAGTCTCTCCTGAAAAATGGGCACAATCAGGCCATCCTTACTTGGGCCCACATTCAGAAGATAATTTCCTCCATAGCTAACAGTCTGGACCAGCTCCTGTGAATGTTACAAATGTCAAAGAATAAGATCTACAATACATTATGTACAATATACATTATGTACAGACACCAAAATGGTTATGTCAAAATACAGTTTTGCAATCAACGTAACTGACATGAACGTGTCCGTCAGAGCAAAACAATCAAATTTGCCTCTACTCACTGAAATGATGGTAAATTCATCCATTATCTGGCCGACTTGCATGTTGCGCCTGTAACCCCAGGAATACGTATCAACAGATGTGCATTTCTCCCACTTGTGGCTCGGAAGGGTGCTGGGTGTATACTTATCTTCACAGTTGTAATATCCACCATGATGGCAAGAACAGTTGCTACACCAACGATCATTCACCACCACTTTGTCCTGATGGCAACAGAAGGGTTTACCAGACCAATTACAGATAACATACAGGGCAAAGCATTTGCAACTAAAATATTAAAGGGCTAGATACCTTGATAGGACTCTCATTGTAAAGCCAAGCCAGGAATTGTGTGGAGTTCCAATATGTATCTGGTGCTTCCCAATCTCCATCTGACCAAATCAGATCTGGTTCATACCTGAATAGTAAATTACATTTAATTTTCTTACCGGAGCTCCAAGAATATTCTGTCCTCTGATCCATGTGACAAGCAGCAAGAACAGAATAGGTACAGGCTTTGAGGATCATAATATAAGCAGTTATTTCTCTTCTACATTACACACGTTTGCATAAAAACTAGTAAATCCATATCTAGCTTATAAAAACAAAACATAAAACACAACATACTACTAGGTGTGCATTCAGCAGTTTTGTTCACAGCCGAATGCGGAAGAGGCTGCTTTCGGCATTTGGCTCTTTTGGGTACAGAATATCCTCTTGTGCAAGTTAAAAACACTAAGATCTGTGCAAATACTGAAAGCAGCCTCCTCATTTGGCAGTGAAGAAAACTGCCAAATGAACGTCACTGCATACTACCATCTTTAAATCATATAAAGGATTCGCTCAGTGTTAAATTTAAACATAGGTAATTGCCTCTGAATACTAAAAGGGCAGAAGCTGTCAAGCATTTCAAATTTGCTCCAACATGCAGTGTACAATATTACTATTGACTCACTGTTGCATCAATACAAAACTAGTCACTAGAGAGGTAGACCAATTAATGGTCCCCATCTCCTCAATGTCTTATTGATCTCATCACAAGCTAGTGAGACTTCTTTAATTGTTAAGGACCTCAACAGAGCGAGCTTTAAGTTTGGCTAAGCAATGTGTGGTTAAGTCTGGTATATTGTCAAATGATAACTGGCTAGACAGATTTAAAATAACTAAATATTAAATGTGAATCCCAAAGCTCAAAGTGATGGTGTATTTACAGACAGCCTTATAAAATGTGGTTCACCTATTTAAAAAAGGTAAAAGAAAGAAAAAACATGATTTATGTAAGAATTTACCTGATAAATTCATTTCTTTCATATTGGCAAGAGTCCATGAGCTAGTGACGTATGGGATATACAATCCTATCAGGAGGGGCAAAGTTTCCCAAACCTCAAAATGCCTATAAATAAACCCCTCACCACACCCACAATTCAGTTTAACAAATAGCCAAGTAGTGGGGTGATAAAGAAAGGAGTAAAAAGCATCAAAGGAATTTGGAAATAATGGTGCTTTATACAAAAAAAAAAAATCATAACCACCATAAAAAGGGTGGGCCTCATGGACTCTTGCCAATATGAAAGAAATGAATTTATCAGGTAAGTTCTTACATAAATTATGTTTTCTTTCATGTAATTGGCAAGAGGCAATTGGGATAGCAATACCCAAGATGTGGAACTCCACGCAAGAGTCACTAGAGAGGGAGGGATAAAATAAAAACAGCCATTTTCCGCTGAAAAAAAATTAATCCACAACCCAAAATATACGTTTATTCTCATAAATGAAAAGAAAAATGTAAAACATAAGCAGAAGAATCAAACTGAAACAGCTGCCTGAAGAACTTTTCTACCAAAAACTGCTTCTGAAGAAGCAAATACATCAAAACTGTAGAATTTAGTAAATGTATGCAAAGAAGACCAAGTTGCTGCTCTGCAAATCTGATCAACTGAAGCTTCATTCTTAAAAGCCCACAAAGTGGAGACAGATCTAGTAGAATGAGCTGTGATTCTCTGAGGCGGGGCTTGACCCGACTCCAAATAAGGTTGATGAATCAAAAGCTTTAACCATGAAGCCAAGGAAACAGCAGAAGCCTTTTGACCTTTCCTAGAACCAGAAAAGATAACAAATAGACTAGAAGTCTTCCTGAAATCTTTAGTAGCTTCCACATAATATTTCAAAGCTCTTACCACATTCAAAGAATGTAAGGATCTCTCCAAAGAATTCTTAGGATTAGGACACAAGGAAGGGACATCAATTTCTCTATTAATGTTGTTAGAATTCACAACCTTAGGTAAGAATTTAAATGAAGTCCGCAAAACCGCCTTATCCTGATGAAAAATCAGAAAAGGAGATTCACAAGAAAGAGCAGATAATTCAGAAATTCTTCTAGCAGAAGAGATGGCCAAAATGAACACTTTCCAAGAAAGTAGTTTAATGTCCAAAGAATGCATAGGCTCAAAAGGAGGAGCCTGTAAAGCCTTCAAAACCAAATTAAGACTCCAAGGAGAGATTGATTTAATGACAGGCTTGATACAAACCAAAGCCTGTACAAAACAGTGAATATCAGGAAGTTTAGCAATCTTTCTGTGAAATAAAACTGAAAGAGCAGAGATTTGGCCCTTCAAGGAACTTGCAGACAAACCCTTATCCAAACCATCCTGAAGAAACTGTAAAATTCTAGGAATTCTGAAAGAATGCCAAGAGAATAACACCATGAAATATAAATCTTCCAAACTTGATAATAAATCGTTCAAGAAACAGGATTTACGAGCCTGTAACATAGTATTAATCACTGAGTCAGAAAAACCTCTAACTAAGCATTAGGCGTTCAATTTCCATACCTTCAAATTTAATGATTTGAGATCCTGATGGAAAAACGAACCTTGAGACAGAAGGTCCGGCCTTAATGGAAGTGGCCAAGGTTGGCAACTGGACATCAGAACAAGATCCGCATACCAAAACCTGTGAGGCCATGCTGGAGCCACCAGCTCCATGATGATTTTAGAGATCACTCTTGGAAGAAGAACTAGAGGCGGGAAAATATAAGTAAGTTGATAACACCAAGGAAGTGTCAACGCATCCACTGCTGCCGCCTGAGGATCCCTGGACAGGTACCTGGGAAGTTTCTTGTTTAGATTAGAAGCCATCAGATCTATTTCTGGAAGACCCCACATCTGAACAACCTGAGAAAACACACCTGAATGGAGGGACCACTGCCCCGGATGTAAAGTCTGACGGCTGAGATAATCCCCCTCCGAATTGTCTATACCTGGGAAATGAACCACAGAAATTAAACAGGAGCTGGATTCCGCCCAAGCAAGTATACAAGATACTTCTTTCATAGCTTGGGGACTGTGAGTCCCACCCTGATGATTGACACATGCCACCGTTGTGTTATTGTCTGTCTGAAAACAAATGAACGGTTCTCTCTTCAACAGAGGCTAAATCGGAGGAGCCCTGAAAATCGCACGGAGTTCCAAAATATTGATTGGTAATCTCACCTCTTGAGATTTCCAAACCCCTTGTGCTGTCAGAGATCCCCAAACAGCTCCCCAACCTGAAAGACTTGCATCTGTTGGGATCACAGTCCAGGTTGGACGAACAAAAGAGGCCCCTAGAACTATATGATGGTGATTTAACCACCAAGTCAGAGATAGTCGAACATTGGGATTTAATGATATTAATTGTGATATCCTTGTATAATCCCTGCACCATTGGTTCAGCATACAAAGCTGGAGAGGTCTCATATGAAAACGAGCAAAGGGGATCGCGTCTGATGCTGCAGTCATGAGACCTAAAACTACCATGCACATAGCTACTGAAGGGAATGACTGAGACTGAAGGTTCCGACAGGCTGCAACCAATTTTAAACGTCTTGTCTGTTAGAGACAGTCATGGACACTATATCTATCTGGAAACCTAAAAAGGTGACCCTTGTCTGAGGAATCAAAGAACTTTTTGGTAAATTGATCCTCCAACCATGTTTTTGAAGAAACAACACTAGTTGATTTGTGTGAGATTCTGTAGAACGTAAAGACTGAGCTAGTACCAAGATATAGTCTAAATAAGGAAACACTGCAATACCCCGCTCTCTGATTACAGAGAGTAGGGCACCGAGAACCTTTGAAAAGATTCTAGGAGCTGTCGCTAGGCCAAAAGGAAGGAGCAACAAATTGGTAATGCTTGTCTAGAAAAGAGAATCTCAGAAGCTGATAATGATCTGGATGAATCAGAATATGAAGATATGCATCCTGCAAGTCTATTGTGGACATATGTCCTTGCTGAACAAAAGGCAGAATAGTCCTTATAGTCACCATTTTGAAAGTGGTAATCTTACATAACGATTCAAAATGTTCAGATCCAGAACTGGTCTGAATGAATTTTCTTTCTTGGGACAATGAATAGATTTGAATAAAAACCCCAGACCCTGTTCCTGAAACGGAACTGGCATGATTACCCCTGAAAACTCCAGGTCTGAAACACTTCAAGAAAGCCTGAGCCTTTCCTGGATTTGCTGGGATGAGTGAGAGAAAATATCTACCCCTAAGAGACAATACTCAGAATCCATTGATTTTGGACAGAATTTGTCCAAACATCCTTGACAAATCTTAATCTGCCCCCTACCAGCTGAGCTAGAATGAGGGCTGCACCTTCATGCAGACTTGGGGGCTAGCTTTGGTCTCTTAAATGGCTTGGATTTATTCCAATTTGAGGAAGGCTTCCAATTGGAAACAGATTCCTTGGGGGAAGGATAGATTTCTGTTCCTTATTCTGTCGAATGGAATGAAAACGATTAGAAGCTTTTATCCTGAGGCAAAAAAAACTCACTTCCCCCCAGTGACAGTTGAAATAATAGAATCCAACTGAGAACCAAATAACTTATTACCTTGGAAAGAAAGAGATAGCAATCTAGACTTAGAAGTCATGTCAGCATTCCAAGATTTAAGCCACAAAGCTCTTCTAGCTAAAAACATAGATTTAACATCAATTTTGATATAAAAAAATGGCATCACAAATAAAATGATTAGCATGTTGAAGCAAGCGAACAATGCTAGACAAATCAGAATCCAATTCTTGTTGCGTTAAATTTTCCAACCAAAAAGTTGATGCAGCTGCAACATCAGTCAATTAAATTGCAGGCCTGAAAAAGATGACCTGAATATAAATAGGCTTTCCTTAGATAAGATTCAAGTTTCCTATCTAAATGATCTTTAAAAGAAGTACTATCTTCCATAGGAATAGTAGTATGTTTAGCAAGAGTAGAGATCAACTTTGGGGATCTTTTCCCAAAACTCCAATCTAACTGCTGGCAAAGGATACATTTTTTTTTTTTTTTTTTTTTTAAAACCTTTAAGAAGGAAAAAAAAGAAGTACCAGGCCTATTCCATTCCTTAGAAATCATATCAGAAATAGCATCAGGAACTAGAAAAACCTCTGGCATAAACTACAGGAGGTTTATAAACAGAATTTAAACGATTGCTAGTTTTAATATCAAGAGGACTAGTTTCCTCCATATCCAATGTAATCAACACTTCTTTTAACAAAGAACGAATATACTCTATTTTAAATAAATAAGTAGATTTGTCAGTGTCAATATCTGAGGCAGGATCTTCTGAATCAGATAGATCCTCATCAGAGAAGGATAATTCAGTATGTTGTTGGTCATTTGAAATTTCATCAACTTTATGAGGTTTTAAAAGACCTTTTACATTTATCAGAAGGCGGGATGGCAGACAAAGCCTTCTAAATAGAATCAGCAATAAATTATTTTAAATTCACATGTATATCTTGTACATTAGAAGTTGAAGGAACAGCAACAGGCAATGTACCATTACTGATGGACACATTATCTACATGTAAAAGTTTATCATGACAACTATTACATACCACAACTGTAGATATAATCTCCACAAATTTACAACAGATGCACTTAGCTATGGTAGAACTGTTATCAGGCAGCAGGGTTCCAACAGTGATTTCTGAGACAGGATCAGATTGAGACATCTTGCAAATTAAAGAGAAAAAACAACAACATATAAAGGAAAAAATTATCAATTTCCTTATATGGCAGTTTCAGGAATGGGAAAAAAATGCAAACAGCATAGCCCTCTGATAGAAAAAAAAAAAAAAAGGCAAGAGGCATATAGGAATGGGGTTTTAAATAATGAAAATATTTGGCGCCAAGTATGACGCACAACACAAACAGAATATTTTTTGACGTTAACAACATCCGGAAATGACACACTCGCGTCATTGAAGACGCAACCTTGTGAAAGGACTTGGTGTCAACTAAGATGCCAGAAG
Organism: Bombina bombina; assembly: GCF_027579735.1. Lineage (NCBI taxonomy): Eukaryota > Metazoa > Chordata > Amphibia > Anura > Bombinatoridae > Bombina > Bombina bombina. Next base: position 627,281,846 of record NC_069501.1, read on the forward strand.
TGACGAATTTGCGTCATCGAACGTAACTTTGCGCCAAAAAATCTCACTCCAAAAATGACGCAATAAACTTTAGCATTTTGCGCCCTCGCGAGCCTAATTCTGTCCGCGAATTTGAAAATGACAGTCAATTCAAAAAAAGACTATACACCAGGTAAGAAATACATTTTCCTAAAAAATGCATTTCCCAGATATGAAACTGGCAGTCTGCAAAAGGAAATATACTGAAACCTGAATCATGGCAAATATAAGTACAATACATATTTTTAGAACTTTATATTAATACATAAAGTACCAAACCATAGCTGAGAGTGTCTTAAGAAATAAAAACATACTTACCAAAAGACACCATCCACATATAGCAGATAACCATTTCAGTACTGGTTTGGCTATCAGTTGAGGTATTGGAATATGAGAGTATATCGTCGATCTGAAAAGGGAGGTAGGAGATGAATCTCTACGACCGATAACAGAGAACCTATGAAATAGATCTCCCGTGAGGAAAACCATTGCATTCAATAGGTGATACTCCCTTCACATCCCTCTGACATTCACTGTACTCTGAGAGGAATCAGGCTTCAAAATACTGAGAAGCGCATATCAACGTAGAAATCTTAGCACAAACTTACTTCACCACCTCTATAGGAGGCAAAGTTTGTATAACTGAATTGTGGGCGTGGTGAGGGATGTATTTATAGGCATTTTGAGGTTTGGGAAACTTTACCCCTCCTGGTAGGATTGTATATCCCATACGTCACTAGCTCATGGACTCTTGCCAATTACATGAAAGGAAAAACAAACAAAAAAACAAACAAAAAAAACACAAATTTTTAGAATTAAATTAGGAATATTTTTGCAAAACGCTCGTTTACAAATAAAAACTATTTTTTCAGGTAAGCTGTATATACTTGAACTCTACCCAAGTGTAAGATACACACATCATACTACTGTACTGCTGGAAATTCACAAACTAAAGAAAGAAAAAAGAAAAAAAAAAAAAAAAAGTTACCAATAAAGTTGTGAAATGTTTCAAGTAACAATTTGTAAATATATTTGTATATTGGAGGAAAAAAAATGCTTTAATGACCCTTGAGAATGATATCATATGAATCAGAGCTGTCCAACTCCTGACAGAATGTCTCTATGTGAATGCTGGTAAATCAATCAGATAACAATTATTCCTTAAAATATCCCTTGTATTGTTTTTGTTTTTTTTAATCCTACTTCTGTTTGTTTTTAATTAATAGTGCAATATTCTATAAAAGTTTACTTTTCATTTTTGTTCTTTATATGGACTTGGGTAAATATGAAAAATTTGAATTGAGCCATTTATATTACAACAAAACATGTTTTAAAAAACAAAAATAAAAACACACAACTGATTACACAGTTCTCACCTAGTCACCAAATCATACAGTTCAGGCATGGTCTTCGAAAATACAAAGTACTGAGTTTTAAAGTTATTCTTTTTGTCAATCAAATAAAGAGGGTGAAACCACTCCAGTAACGAGTGATACAATCCATAGCGCAGTTTTCTAAAATATGAAACAAAATGAAAGTACGTTACCTTTTGGAATGACGATTTTCTCTCTCTTTTTATTTTTAGCTTTTTAAATGGGAAGTTTGAAACAATTTAAAAATGTAATGTTCTGCATGATCAGCATGTTGTTAGAAATCTAGCAAACTTACACTCCATGCTTTGCTAAATATATAAAAGAGAAGACTCCTTTAGTTGGCAGACCACTCACCCCTATAATTCTCAGACATAGTATCCCATAGTTTGCTACAGTCTATCTTCTCAAGGATAAAGAGCTCACTCAGAGCCTAAGTCTCAAAAACTAAATCAGCTTATATTGTACAGTAAGTGTATTTCCTTAATATAAAAATTTATAAATTTAGATCCCATTAAAGAGATATGAAAAACAAAATATATTTTTTCTTGATTCAGACAGAGCATACAATATTAAAAAAAAAAAGGTTCCAATTTACTTCTATCATCAAATTTGCTTTGTTCTCATGGTTTACTTTGTTAAAGAGATATCTAGGTAGATAGCGTGCTCATGTCTGAAGCACTAAATGACGTGAAAAAAAAAAAAAAAAAAAGAGAGAAGTGCTGTCATCTAGTGCTCTTGCTAATTTTATAATCTTACAAAAAACTGCTGCTATATATAGTGCTACAGACATGTGCAAACGATTAAGCTTGTCTACCTCCTTTTCAAGAAAGGATAGAAAAAGAGGGAAGAACATTTGCTAATAGAAGTAACTTGAAAGGTTGTTTAAAATGTAGTAATGTATCTGAATCATAAAAGAAAAAAAAGAAAAAAAATTTAGGTTTCATGATCCTTTTACAGTTCCCAAGGTAAAAATTGCCTTTAAAACAACCTGAGGGGTCCCATAATACTGACGCGGCATCTTATAGATAAGATAATTGTAGAGAAATATATAAACTTGTTTATATGACTCATTGTTTCCTGAAAATAACATTTTGATAATAACAAATGGGCATAAAAATAGATCTTATTAAAGTATATTTAAATCTGAGAAAATAGCTAGTCCCCCCCCCCCCAAATCTAAAAATTGACACAGCATTTTTCACAATAAGGCATTAGAGAACATAAAACCATAGTAGGTTAGGCTGTTGTGGGAATGCCCAATATATTACTTTGTTCCATGAAGATGATAAAAAAAGAGAAGTTCAAATAATCATGTGCTAGTTATATCATATTAGCTTTGTTCTGTCACAACCACAATAGCTTCTCAGGTTACACAAGAGAACATTTTGGAACCCTGACAGTTTATGGCATTATCAATCAGAAGTGTCAGTTCTTACAGATATAAAAAAGGCTCTGCACAACAGACCAGGTGCTTTACCTATCTACTATTCAAGATTTGCATTGGTTATGCTTTTACTATGTTGTATGTGCTAAATAGGCTGGCCAGTAGCAGGGTTACTACTTCCCTACAATGAGTGTAGCTCTCTTCAAAAGGAATTATCTTATATTAACCCATTACAAGTGCCATTTGCTGAATCTCTTCATACTAGGTGCTGCCATTTTGAAAGGCATCAATTCTTGCACACTGACAGAGTGGTGAGCGTTCAGAAATCATTGACATTGGAGGCTTTTTGAAACCTGTACTTTGCACAAGGTTTGCATTTCTGCATTTTTTACATAAAATAATAAATATAAAAATGTCCTCAGGAATTATACAGATCGGTGAAGACAATACAGAAACGTGCAGCCCATATTTTGTATTGTGCGATCTAAACTGAATTTCACCATACGGCCAATTAAAAAGACAACAATGTTTCTGATCTGTGAATGTGCAACACTTTGTCAGAGTGTGAGAACACAGGGGCATGAAACAAATGTTTTATTTCATGATTCAGATAACGCAGCACTTTTAAACAACTTTCAAATGTCCTTTATTCTCTTTGAATATTTTTTAAAGGAGCAGCTATGCACTACTTGGAGATAGCTGAACTCTTTAGGTGAGCCAATGTCAAGAGGCATATATGCATAGCCTCTAATCAGCAGCTAGCTCCCAGTAGTGCATTGCGCCTCTTGAGTCTACCTAGATATGCTTTTCAACAAAGCATACCAAAGGGAACAAAGCATATTAAATAATAGAAGTAAATTGGACAGTGGTTTAAAAATTGTATGCTATAGTTGAATCATGAAAGAAAACTGTTGGCTTTCATGTACCTTTAAGTTCCAAGATGGCACTGCTCATAGTAAATATGCAGAGCATCTCGAACTGGCATTTGTAAGGGGTTAGAATAAAAGACAGCTTTAAAGGGACAGTCTACACCAGAATTTTTATTGTTTTAAAAGATAGATAATCCCTTTATTACCCATTTCCCAGTTTTGCATAACCAACACAGTTATAATAATATACTTTTAACCTCTGTGATTATCTTGTATCTAAGCCTCTGCAAACTGCCCCTTTTTTCAGTTCTTTTGACAGACTTGCAGTCTAGCCAATCAGTGCCTGCTCCCAGATAACACTGTGCTCGTGCACGAGAAGTTATCTATATGAAATATGTGAACTAACACCCTCTAGTGGTGAAAAACTGTTAAAATGCAATCTGAAAGAGGTGGGCTTCAAGGTCTAAGAAATTAGCATATGAACCTTCTAGGTTAAGCTTTCAACTAAGAATACCAAAAGAACAAAGCCAAATTGGTGATAAAAGTAAATTGGAAAATTGTTTAAAATTACATGCTCTATCTGAATCATGAAAGTTTATTTTGGCCTAGACTGTCCCTTTAAGGAGAGTTGAAGACACATCAGGAGCAATAACACTTTGGTGAGTAACTAATAATGTAATTGAAGTTAAATGCAGCTGTTTAAAAGGGACACTGAACCCAATTTTTTTTCTCTCATGATTCAGATAGAGAAGCAATTTTAAGCAACTTTCTAATGTACTCCTATTATCAATTTCTTTGTTCTCTTGGTATCTTTATTTGAAAAAGCAGGAATGTAAGCATAGGAGCTTGCCCATTTTTGGTTCAGACGCTGGACAGTGCTTGCTGATTGGTGGCTACATTTATCCACCAATCACACTGCAAAAATTAATTATACCAACCTTCACTAAATCAGGGTTTACTTTAAAACATACAAAGGACAATGAAATTGCTAATGAGACACTGGAATAATATCAGCAAAGGTTTCAATACTACTATAACCGGAAGGAATATATGAGTTACAAAAAAGAAAAACATTGGAAGCCTCAAGGCATTTTATTACCTAATCAACCAACCTTTTTTTCAATGCTTCTCCTAAATCTCCCACCAAGTCTCTATGTGGCCCTGTATCTACAGAATTCCAGTTCCAGGAAACAGGAGAACCCCAGTTAGTGAAACCTTCATGGTGTTTAGTTGTCAAAACAACATATCTGCAAAAGGAATATGAGAAGAATGAACACAGCAAAAAAACAAACAATAAGAAAACAAAACTCAGATAAAGTATTTGATTCTCTCCAGTCCAAATTGTAAAATGTGTATCGCTGTGGAATTTTGCAGTTACAGACACAAGACATCATGTTTTGCTTGTTACAAGGGTTAAAAAAAAAAAAAAAAAGTGTCATTAGTATGAGGAAGTTGAGACATAAGTAATTCACGATTCAGAATGAGCATGTTCTGCAAATTTCAGTTCAGTGTATTAAAGGGATAGACTGGTCAAAAATGTTTGCAATATACTTCCATTAGCAACAATACTTTTAGTAAAATGTATTACTGTTTTTCAGCAGCATACACACATATGCTTTGAGGGCCAGAGCAACAGTATTCAAACAGTAAGCAGTGGCTTGTATGACAAGTCTTCCAACTCCAATACTGATGCATGGGACCACACAGAATATTTATGTATACCCCTGGAAAACAGCAACAACTTTTACCAAAAGCATGTTTGTCAATGGAAGTAGAATGCAATAAAATGCTTCTTTATCCCTTTAATTATAAAACTTGAATTGCACTATTATTGACCCCTTTTCAACAAATAGTGCCTCATCAACACCAGCAAATGACATTACACTGCACTCACAAATACAACCATCATATGACTCAATATAGAATTTCTACTAAACTCCTATTTATGTGTTTAACTTAATGCATTTGTCCTATGTGGAGTTCTAGCAAAAAAAACAAAACAGGAAGTCCCTTATTTTTTTTATATTTACTCCCATAACGCCTATTACCCATGACAACTCTTCCATTTAACCAATATCCCTTGTGTTACCCATATTATCTTCATCGCTTACAACCGTTTAAATTACTTTCCCCAACACCACTTTAATTTACCCAAACAAAGGAAAATAAAGTAGTAAAACATCTATTCTATGAGCTCTCCGTGTTGTCATTTCGCCGGCCTGCATCCCTGATCCCAGAGCGTTGCAGCACACACCAGCATTCTATAGGAATAATATTATATTCTCACTTGGCACCAGCAGCCTCAAAGAGCTCGGCCCAGGCATCAGGATTGTAAAACTCTGCAGTGAATTGCGGGGCGAAGTCCGCGTAGGTGAAACCGGGAGGATAGCTGTCTTCCATGAACTTTACATAGGCCGGGTTCTTCAGGTTCAAGTTCCACCAGAACCACTCGCTCCCGAAGGAGGGTACCGAGAATACGCCCCAGTGCAGGAACACTCCGAACTTAGCCTCGTCATACCAGGCAGGTAACGGCCGAGCGTCCAGCGAGTCCCAGGTGGGCGCATACTGCGAAATGACCGGGGACAGAAGAACAAGCAGACTTAGAAAACATGTAAGGGAACCGGGAAGACAACAACTAGCTGCCATGACTGGCACCGGGTAATGATGAAGTTCAAGCTATCAGGTGAGAGAAGTCACAAGACACAAACACTTCCTAAACCGCCCACGGTAACACCCACTAACGTGTCAGGAGGGCTTGTACAGAACGGGACTGTCTGGGAACCTCCTATTCTCCGCCCAGTGGGAAGTATCACGGTGTCACTCATAGCATACAAAATACTGTACAGCAAAATACATACAAGAAAATATTATCGTTTATTTATAGTGCGCCATCAGATTCCGCAAGGCTAAGATAATTAAAATATATTCTGTTTAATAAAATGATGTATATAAAAATAATAAATAGTTCAGTAAATGCAAAAGACAAGGTTCAAAGGACAACAAACTCTGCTAGCACCACCTTGCTCCTCCATTGACTCACTGAAGTTAACCTATTACTGTTTTGTGACTTGACCCCAAATTGTCTATTCATTTCGTACCAGCACCCATAACTACGCCCAAATGAAACACATACACCAAAGTGGGATAAAAAAGGCTGCAGCTTATTTTATTAATTTTCATAACATAAATAACTTTTTTAAAACACAAAACCAGAAACCAGAGCTTGCCCCACCAAATTAATTTTTTCCTGTGCCTGCACCCATAAGGCACACCTCCCCATGAAAGCCATCTCTCCTGTCTATCCCAACAGAAGGTACCAGGAACCCCAACCATGGCGTAAGCCAGCATCCAGGGCAAGCACCCCGCCACTGCTGCGACAAAGAAAATTTAAGTTAATATATATGTATATTTTTGTTAAAAAAAATTTTTTAAAGGGAGGGAGGGTGGGTGGGCACTTAAGCCGTTCTGCTCCCAATCAGGTAAGTATAGGAAAAAAGGTGCAAATCCACTGACCCACCACTGATTTGAAACCTCTGTAAAAATCACGCCCCCTTGTCCCTTACCTAACCCTCAATTTATCCAATAGGGGTCAATTACCCCTACCTCAATAGTTTCGTCCGGGGGTGCTCCTTGACCCCAAATTGTCTAATCATTTTGTACCACCCATAACTACGCCCAAATGAAACACATACACCAAAGTGGGATAAAAAAGGCAGCAGCTTATTTTATTAATTTTCACAACATAAATAACTTTTTTAAAACACAAAACCAGAAACCAGAGCTTGCCCCACCAAATTCATTTTTTCCTGTGCCTGCACCCATAAGGCACGCCTCCCTATGAAAGCCACCTCTCCTCTATATATGTACCCACACATACATATATATATATATATATATATATATATATATATATATATATATATATATATATATATATATATATATATAAAAATATATATATATATATATATATATATATACACACACACACACACATATATATATATATATATACACACACATATATATAAATACACATACATATATATACATCCATCCATTGGGCGGAGCTGCTGGCGATTGCTGGGGTTTCCCTCATCCCATGTCACTGTTAGATGGTTGGGGCGTAGGGGTCTTACGTGGCAGGCTCTGCCTGAGTTACTGCAAGGGGCGTTGCGTAGGTGAGAGAAAACCCATGTATTAATCATTCACGCCGGAGGGAATGATATGGGGCTCCTGCCGTGCAAGCAGCTCAGTGCAGTTATTCAATCAGATCTGCACACATTTCAGGCTTGGGTCCCTCAAGTAAGAATAGGGTGGTCCGATATTATCCCCAGGATCGAGTGGCGACACATGCAATCCTGCCACGCAGCTTTCCAAGTCCGTAAGAAGATCAACAGGGAGGTTAGGATCTTCTTAGGCCAGTCAGGAGGCTTTGTTGTAGAGCATGGGAACATTACAACGGCTGAGAGCAGCCTCTACAGAAGGGACGGGGTGCACCTCTCTGAGAGGTGCATTGACCTGTTCCTCTGTAATTTGAGGCGTGCTATCTTACTACATCTATAGGTGTGGCGGCAAGAGCTGTGCCAGTTGGGCTGTCTCTTGTGGCGGTTGGTCCGCGCCCCGGTTTACCATCAGAGGTAGAGTGACGGCTGCCCAGGGGAGGGTGATCTCTGCAGGCGCGCGCCTGGGGTCCCTCCCCATTCGAAAGATGCAGAGAACTCCCTAAGCTTCTGCGTGTAGCTGAGCTCCGCTTGTGTGGGCATTCAGGGGCGTGGCCCTTCTTCCTAGTGGGGGGTTGCTTACTCCTAGCTAGATTGCCGCCACATGTTTTAGCTGGCCCAGTTGAGTCCAGCCGGTTCTCATGTTCTATAATAAATGTGACCCACGGGTCTTTACCCACATACTTGTGTCTGCGTGTTATTTATTCTAAGTTATGAATAAAGTTATTAAGGTTATTATGTTTATGTACATAGTTATGGTTGAGTCAGTTTTATGGCTCTTATTATATTTTATTACAGCAAGCCAGGAGGATAGGGCATTTAATTAATTAAGACAGTGGAGGGCAGCATAGCCCAGAACGAACATAATAATTAAAGCCCTTAGGAGTGTGCTGCTGTGAAGTGGCAACAATGTTGCAGTAGTGAGGGTGGGGTTTAGCTTACCCTTTAAGTAGTCAGCTTACAGGCCCCAAACCCTCTTTCCAGCTCGTCTTCACAGCTTCTCTCCCTCCCTTCAATTGGATAATGCGTCAATCTCTAGGCTGGGCATCACTAGGGTGTTTCCTTAAGCCCGAGGACGGTAGTTTTTTTGACTTCCCAGGTAGTGGCATGGTTTCGCGCCTCGTCACACCTGGTCCTACTGGTCTGGAGATCTTTGACTTACACCCTGGTTAGGCGGTTGGTCCACGCCCCGGTTTGCCATCAGAGGTAGAGTGACGGCTGCCCAGGGGAGGGTGATCTCTGCAGGCGCGCGCCTGGGGTCCCTCCCCATTCGAAAGATGCAGAGAACTCCCTAAGCTTCTGCGTGTAGCTGAGCTCCGCTTGTGTGGGCATTCACGGGCGCGGCCCTTCTTCCTAGCGGGGGGTTGCTTACTCCTAGCTAGATTGCCGCCACATGTTTTAGCTGGCGCCGTTGAGTCCAGCCGGTTCTCATGTTCTATAATAAATGTGACCCACGGGTCTTTACCCACATACTTGTGTCTGTGTGTTATTTATTCTAAGTTATGAATAAAGTTATTAAGGTTATTATGTTTATGTACATAGTTATGGTTGAGTCAGTTTTATGGCTCTTATTATATTTTATTACAGCAAGCCAGGAGGATAGGGCATTTAATTAATTAAGTAATGATAGTAAAGACGCTGTGGATTAACCTGCAATGTGAAACATGCTTCTCTGGTATGTCATCTGTAGATGTGTCACGCATGACAAAATAAACCTTGTTTAGAAAAAAGGCAAGAAAATCCTGATAATTGCAACAACAACTGGAGTGCAACTAGTGGGGATGAGAAAGAATACATTTGAGCACATATGACTCAGGCTATCCACACTCCAATACAGAGAGTATATGAAGAGATAAAAACCTAGGGTGTTTAGGTTAAGGAAAAATATGTATTTAGTTTACTCTTAGGTAGAAAGCTAATATAAAGGGGAAGTTTCCTCTTCAGCACATCAACACAATTTGGCATAGTCTGATAGGGATAAGATATAAGCTTATGTTGAACTTCAATATCGGTGAAAGATGAAGCTCATGGAAATAATTGTTTATGAATCTTCCTCTTAAATCATAACCTTTATGTTTATTATTTTTTTCCCCATCTATTAATACTTTTGAATTTAAAATTATAGAATTATAGAAAGATCCAACAATCATTAATAAATGTAGAATATTTCTCTGAAATCAACAAGTTCTCAAACTAAGTAGTAAACTGCATGTTACTTAGAGGAAACTAAGAGGACATCGGCAATCTGTGAAACATCCTATATTATAAAAGACAAGAGTTTGTCTGAAGCCGTCATGCGCAGTTCAGACAAACTCTTGCAGCTGATCGCACGCACACCCTTGGCCAGCTGTTGATACTTCGCACGCGCGCACTCTCGCACCCACTTAGCAAGAATATAGGATAAAATACCCCCCCAACACATACATAGATCATGATCCCAGTATACAAGTATGTAGGGTACCACACTAATGACATCACTGGTGTATTACTGACGTCATAACATGATTAGCTAACCTATACTAATAAGGTATTTAACTGACAGGTGTGATATAATAACGCACGTGACTACTGCATGTTGTGTAAACCTACAGCAAATGACACAACACATGCAACATTGCTGAGTGAAATGCGAACTCGCTGATAGTGTATTGAAAGGCCCCTGACTTACCATCCCGCTCCGGTATCCGGTGCGCGCACAACTCAATGTCACTAGCGAGGGTCAGAGGGAACACTATAACCGGAAACGACATTAAAGTGAGCGACCATATTGGTACTCCAACTGTGGGACGTTAGGGGTGTTCCAACATAGCCGTCTTCCGGTCGCGTTGCCAGGAAACTGAATCACACCGCGACAATGTAGCTGATTTCAGATCTTCATCATAATTCATATGCCCAGAGGTATAATGTGCACAGCTCCCTGGTATTATAAGAGACATCAGGTTTTACTGTGCTGAAAACTGTTAGTTTTGTATTAATAAATGTAGTTGCTGAATCCTCTACACGTTTTTTTTTATAGTTTTCATCATTTGAAATATATGATTTTTCATTGACCCTTGGATGAGAATCCCACAATATGGGCCCAACAAGGACCTTGAGTTGACATCCATGCCAAACACACACCACGCGCACGCAAATAGCCGTTGAAAGCAGCTGATCAGAGGCAGGGGAGAGAGGGAGACAGGGGAGAGGGAGACAGGGGAGAGGGAGACAGGGGAGAGGGAGACAGGGGAGAGGGAGAGAGAGACAGGGGAGAGGGAGACAGGGGAGAGGGTGAGAGAGACAGGGGAGAGGGAGACAGGGGAGAGGGAGACAGGGGAGAGGGAGACAGGGGAGAGGGAGAGAGGGGAGAGGGAGACAGGGGAGAGGGAGACAGGGGAGAGGGAGACAGGGGAGAGGGAGACAGGGGAGAGGGAGAGAGGGAGACAGGGGAGAGGGAGACAGGGGAGAGGGAGACAGGGGAGAGGGTGAGAAGGGAGAGGGAGACAGGGGAGAGGGAGACAGGGGAGAGGGAGAGAGAGACAGGGGAGAGGGAGACAGGGGAGAGGGTGAGAGAGACAGGGGAGAGGGAGACAGGGGAGAGGGAGACAGGGGAGAGGGAGACGAGGGAGACAGGGGAGAGGGAGACAGGGGAGAGGGAGACAGGGGAGAGGGAGACAGGGGAGAGGGAGACAGGGGAGAGGGAGAGAGGGGAGAGGGAGAGAGGGGAGAGGGAGAGAGGGGAGAGGGAGACGGGGAGAGGGAGACAGGGGAGAGGGAGAGAGGGGAGAGGGAGACAGGGGAGAGGGAGACAGGGGAGAGGGAGACAGGGGGACAAGGGAGAGGGAGAGAGAGACAGGGGAGAGGGAGAGAGAGACAGGGGAGAGGGAGACAGGGGAGAGGGAGACAGGGGAGAGGGAGACAGGGGAGAGGGTGAGAGAGACAGGGGAGAGGGGAGAGAGAGACAGGGGAGAGGGTGAGAGAGACAGGGGAGAGGGAGACAGGGGAGAGGGTGAGAGAGACAGGGGAGAGGGAGACAGGGGAGAGGGTGAGAGAGACAGGGGGGAGAGAGAGAGACAGGGGGGGAGAGAGAGAGACAGGGGGGGAGAGAGAGAGAGGGGAGAGAGAGACAGACAGGGGAGAGAGAGAGAGACAGGGGGGAGGAGAGAGAGGCAGGGGAGAGAGAGAGAGAGACAGGGGAGTGAGAGTGAGAGTGAGACAGGGGAGTGAGAGTGAGAGAGACAGGGGGGATAGAGTGAGAGAGACAGGGGGGAGAGAGTGAGAGAGACAGGGGGGAGAGAGTGAGAGAGACAGGGGGGAGAAAGAGGGGAGAGAGAGAGATAGGGCAGAGAGAGAGAGAGAATATAAAAATAAAAATAAACCACACGGCCCGTGTGAACGGGCTTTAGGACTAGTATAAATATAAAGAAGCTGCAGTAAGGAGTATGTATTATTATTGTATGTATTAACTCAACATAACTGAATAGGTTGGAACTTGGAGATGTTAAAGCAGATGTGAAAGAGATCATAGACCTTATCTGCTCTGCTAGGGAAATATGAGAAGAGTGACTTATTTTGTCCAGTATTTGTAGGAATTGTTTATAAATAGGTATTGGGATATCAAAAGAGGTGTAGATTATTTATTTTTCTATAGCACTGTGCACCAGATGGAGTATGTGGCTTTATAAGGAGAATTTGTTTCTTGAAATTGTAGTCCTCAAAAAAGTGCATGTTGACATATTTTAATTGGCAAGCTTAGTTTGAGTTTGCCCCATATGAGCATGCAAATGGATATATTTGGTAAATTGGAGAGACATAAATGTTTAGGATAAGGAATAAACATAATTGAATCAAATTAATATTCTCTATCAAGAAAACTGCTATTTTATTTCTTGAGCCATCTATTTTTTTTTTAGAAGTTGATCATAATGTTTATGAGAAATTGAAGTACAGATATTAGCTGAATACCTAGGTGTGATTGCACTAGAAGTTTAGTCTTTAAGCGTGTAACGGGCTTAGGTGGTATGTGCAGGGGCAATACATAGTGCTTGTAGAGATCTAGCTTTTAACATGAGAGGGAACTGAAGTTATCTCACCCTTGACACGTGTTATTTTAACACAAAAATATTCAGAGCTGAGAGAGTCCTGATTTCTGCATGCGCCGTTCTTCTCCAGGCCAGCCCTCCACTGCACACAGTCACTTAAGCTTGCAAAAGACCCCGCCGCACCCGCGAAACTCCACCCCTGCCTCACCCGTGAAACCCCGCCCCCTGCCACACCTGCAAAACCCAGCCCCCTGTCGCACCCATGAAACCCCACCCCCTGTCCCACCCGTGAAACCCCCAGCATGAGCGACCCCCCGTCCCACAGTTCAAGCCAAAATAAAAAAATGTAAAATAATAAAATAAAAAAACTTGGTGGCAGTGCTGCATGATGCAATTGCCTCCACTGGTGACGGGCCCTCTGAGATGCAGTGAGCCCTCGGGCAAGGTCCGAATTGCCCGAATTATCAGTCCGCCCCTGGTGAGTCACTTTACTGGCTCCCCATTCACAGCAGAATTAAATCCAAAATTCTCACCCTGACCTACAAAGCCCTTATCAACACCACTCTCCACTACCTGTCCTCATTAATCAACAAATATACTCCAGCCCAACCTCTAAGGTCCAACAATAACCTGCTCCTTGCATCTTCTATCACAACCTCTTCCCATTCAAAACTGCTGGAATGCACTTCCTTGAACTATGGAAAGTGGAGAGCTGACTAAGCGCGCAGCAACTTAAAGGGACAGTCTACCATAGATTTTTATAGACCACTATTTTGCACCTAGAGTTATACAACCGAAGAAGGAAAGAAAGACACCAACGACTGATACAAGTTTGCACTAAGCTGACCCAGCGCCTCCAGCTAGCACAACTGATCTATTCACACAGACCTTGGGAGAGACTGTGGGACGGCTGCGGTTCACTAGAAGGGGAAAGTATTAACACATATTATACACCTGTTTGCATGCATATCTGTTTTTTCTCTCCTGTATAATATGGAAAATACCATTGTTAATAATACTTTAAATGATTGGAGGACTGCAAGACAGTCCAAATATAATGATATATTTGGTAAAACAGAAAACTCCAACTCCGAATGGGAGTCTATAATTTTTAAATTACAAAAACTATACACAAAAGAAGCCGAAAAATGGTGGGAAGTAACATTTTTAAGTAGATACCTTAATGAAAGTATTGCACCTAGAGGACTTAGAGTATTTAAAATTCCAGCATTTGGATTAGAGGATGATATTTTTTTGCAAAAATGGAACGCAGCTTTACACAAATGTTCTCTAGAATTAGTCAGCTTACTATATGAGATGCAAGACTTACAATTGAAATCTCTAGAGAAAGAAATTAATACATTAGAACAAGAACTCAGTGGTTATTTAGATAACAAGAAATGTAAAGATAAGTTTGAATACATTAAAGAGAAAGCAAAAGAATTTGATGAAACAATAGGTGACAAAAAACATCAAAAATATACAGGGAGTGCAGAATTATTAGGCAAGTTGTATTTTTGAGGATTAATTTTATTATTGAACAACAACCATGTTCTCAATGAACCCAAAAAACTCATTAATATCAAAGCTGAATAGTTTTGGAAGTAGTTTTTAGTTTGTTTTTAGTTATAGCTATTTTAGGGGGATATCTGTGTGTGCAGGTGACTATTACTGTGCATAATTATTAGGCAACTTAACAAAAAACAAATATATACCCATTTCAATTATTTATTTTTACCAGTGAAACCATTATAACATCTCAACATTCACAAATATACATTTCTGACATTCAAAAACAAAACAAAAACAAATCAGTGACCAATATAGCCACCTTTCTTTGCAAGGACACTCAAAAGCCTGCCATCCATGGATTCTGTCAGTGTTTTGATCTGTTCACCATCAACATTGCGTGCAGCAGCAACCACAGCCTCCCAGACACTGTTCAGAGAGGTGTACTGTTTTCCCTCCTTGTAAATCTCACATTTGATGATGGACCACAGGTTCTCAATGGGGTTCAGATCAGGTGAACAAGGAGGCCATGTCATTAGATTTTCTTCTTTTATACCCTTTCTTGCCAGCCACGCTGTGGAGTACTTGGACGCGTGTGATGGAGCATTGTCCTGCATGAAAATCATGTTTTTCTTGAAGGATGCAGACTTCTTCCTGTACCACTGCTTGAAGAAGGTGTCTTCCAGAAACTGGCAGTAGGACTGGGAGTTGAGCTTGACTCCATCCTCAACCCGAAAAGGTCCCACAAGCTCATCTTTGATGATACCAGCCCAAACCAGTACTCCACCTCCACCTTGCTGGCGTCTGAGTCGGACTGGAGCTCTCTGCCCTTTACCAATCCAGCCACGGGCCCATCCATCTGGCCCATCAAGACTCACTCTCATTTCATCAGTCCATAAAACCTTAGAAAAATCAGTCTTGAGATATTTCTTGGTCCAGTCTTGACGTTTCAGCTTGTGTGTCTTGTTCAGTGGTGGTCGTCTTTCAGCCTTTCTTACCTTGGCCATGTCTCTGAGTATTGCACACCTTTTGCTTTTGGGCACTCCAGTGATGTTGCAGCTCTGAAATATGGCCAAACTGGTGGCAAGTGGCATCTTGGCAGCTGCATGCTTGACTTTTCTCAGTTCATGGGCAGTTATTTTGCGCCTTGGTTTTTCCACATGCTTCTTGCGACCCTGTTGACTATTTTGAATGAAATGCTTGATTGTTCGATGATCACGCTTCAGAAGCTTTGCAATTTTAAGAGTGCTGCATTCCTCTGCAAGATATCTCACTATTTTTGACTTTTCTGAGCCTGTCAAGTCCTTCTTTTGACTCATTTTGCCAAAGGAAAGGAAGTTGCCTAATAATTATGCACACCTGATATAGGGTGTTGATGTCATTAGACCACACCCCTTCTCATTACAGAGATGCACATCACCTAATATGCTTAATTGGTAGTAGGCTTTCGAGCCTATACAGCTTGGAGTAAGACAACATGCATAAAGAGGATGATGTGGTCAAAATACTCATTTGCCTAATAAGTCTGCACTCCCTGTATGAGAGATAATGAAGACTTTCAAGGTGGGACACAATGTACAAAAAAATCCTACACAGCAAAACAAATCACTTGATGAAAGGGGGAGAACAAAAACCAATAATGGTAATAATTATTCACATTACAACAGAAAAAATGTATATCACAGTAATGAATATTCTAGAGATAGAAAAGATTTAAATCACGGTCACATGCACAGAAATTATAGCACGGACACTAGTAGAAATCAGTACACATATCAAGAAAGAAATCAAAGACCAAGATCGCACAATAAAGAACTGGTAAATGAAAATTTTATTTACAATGAAAGAAATCAAAGACACAGGTCACAACACAGAGAATATACACAAAGAAATGATCACAGGAACTACGATTCTCCACACAATGCTCAAAATCAATATAAAAAAACAAAAAGATTATTATCAAAAAGATACACATAATTATCACTATACACCAAAAACACCACGTGCACATCACCAAGAATATAAAAGACCACAATCTCCTTTTATGAAGGGAGAAACAAAAGAGAAACACAAAACAGAAATGAGGGAAAGTTTTTCAAGACCCCCTCATCATTACACATACCAGAAAGAGGATCATATGGGGGAGAGAGAAAAACATTCACACAGGGAAAATTGGACACATCAAAACAAATACTCACCAATCAGGATAGATCATCCTCAGAAAAAGAGGGGAAGAACTCCAAACATAGAGGAAATAGAGAAGGAAGAGGGAAATCAAAGAAAGAGGAGACAGTAACACAGGGGATCTTTAATCTTTCATCCAAAACCATAAGTGACAATGAAAAATCAGTTTTATCCAGGAGACTAAAATTTATCCCCACACAAAAAGTTAATTCTTTTCAACTCTTTGTAGATGCACAAAATTTGCGAGAAATTTAACGGTAAAAAGATTCTTTGCCAAACAGCCATCTGTACAATATATACCACCTCAAGATAGTCTAAGAAGTAAATTTAAAAATCCCTCAAGATTTTACCCAAGTCACATAAAGGGTCCCAATATAGAGGTATTTAATAAATTGATAATGAAAGATATAGACAATGTAACCAACATACGGCTAGATTTGGAGTTTTGTCGGTAACGACCCGAAAAACTAACGCCGGCTTTTTTCTGGCCGCACCATAAAAATAACTCTGGTATTGAGAGTCCACATAAAGGCTGCGTTAGGCTCCAAAAAAGGAGCGTAGAGCATTTTTAACGCAGCTTCAACTCTCGATACCAGAGTTGCTTACGCAAGCGGCCAGCCTCAAAAACTTGCTCGTGCACGATTCTCCCATAGGAAACAATGGGGCTGTTTAAGCTGAAAAAAAACCTAACACCTGCAAAAAAGCCGCGTTCAGCTCCTAACGCAGCCCCATTGTTTGCTATGCGGAAACACTTCCTACGTCTGCACCTAACACCCTAACATGTACCCCGAGTCTAAACACCCCTAACCTTACACTTATTAACCCCTAATCTGCCGCCCCCGCTATCGCTGACCCCTGCATATTATTATTAACCCTGTAATCTGCCGCTCCGTAAACCGCTGCTACTTACATTATCCCTATGTACCCCTAATCTGCTGCCCTAACATCGCCGACCCCTATATTATATTTATTAACCCCTAATCTGCCCCCCACAACGTCGCCTCCACCTGCCTACACTTATTAACCCCTAATCTGCCGACCGGACCTGAGCGCTACTATAATAAAGTTATTAACCCCTAATCCGCCTCACTAACCCTATAATAAATAGTATTAACCCCTAATCTGCCCTCCCTAACATCGCCGACACCTAACTTAAATTATTAACCCCTAATCTGCCGACTGGAGCTCACTGCTATTCTAATAAATGTATTAACCCCTAAAGCTAAGTCTAACCCTAACACTAACACCCCCCCTAAGTTAAATATAATTTACATCTAACGAAATTAATTAACTCTTATTAAATAAATTATTCCTATTTAAAGATAAATACTTACCTGTAAAATAAATCCTAATATAGCTACAATATAAATTATAATTATATTATAGCTATTTTAGGATTTATATTTATTTTACAGGTAACTTTGTATTTATTTTAACCAGGTACAATAGCTATTAAATAGTTAAGAACTATTTAATAGCTAAAATAGTTAAAATAATTACAAAATTACCTGTAAAATAAATCCTAACCTAAGTTACAATTAAACCTAACACTACACTATCAATAAATTAATTAAATAAACTACCTACAATTACCTACAATTAACCTAACACTACACTATCAATAAATTAATTAAATACAATTCCTACAAATAAATACATTATTAAATTAAATAAACTAGCTAAAGTACAAAAAATAAAAAAGAACTAAGTTACAAAAAATAAAAAAATATTTACAAACATAATAAAAATATTACAACAATTTTAAACTAATTACACCTACTCTAAGCCCCCTAATAAAATAACAAAGCCCCCCAAAATAAAAAAATGCCCTACCCTATTCTATATTACTAAAGTTCAAAGCTCTTTTACCTTACCAGCCCTGAACAGGGCCCTTTGCGGGGCATGCCCCAAAGAATTCAGCTCTTTTGCCTGTAAAAAAAACATACAATACCCCCCCCAACATTACAACCCACCACCCACATACCCCTAATCTAACCCAAACCCCCCTTAAATAAACCTAACACTAAGCCCCTGAAGATCTTCCTACCTTATCTTCACCATACCAGGTTCACCGATCCGTCCTGAAGAGCTCCTCCGATGTCCTGATCCAAGCCCAAGCGGGGGGCTGAAGAGGTCCATGATCCGGCTGAAGTCTTCATCCAAGCGGGAGCCAATAGAATGCAAGCTCAATCTGATTGGCTGATTGGATCAGCCAATCGGATTGAACTTGATTCTGATTGGCTGATTCCATCAGCCAATCAGAATATTCCTACCTTAATTCCGATTGGCTGATAGAATCCTATCAGCCAATCGGAATTCGAGGGACGCCATCTTGGATGACGTCCCTTAAAGGAACCGTCATTCGGCTAGTAGGCGTCGGGAGAAGAGGATGTTCCGCGTCGGAGGTCTGCAAGATGGATCCGGAAGAAAGAAGATTGAAGATGCCGTTGATAGAAGACTTCATCCGGATCATGGACCTCTTCAGCTCCCGCTTGGATGAAGACTTCATCCGGATCATGGACCTCTTCAGCTCCCGCTTGGATGAAGACTTCAGCCGGATCATGGACCTCTTCAGCCCCCCGCTTGGGCTTGGATCAGGACATCGGAGGAGCTCTTCAGGACGGATCGGTGAACCTGGCAGGGTGAAGATAAGGTAGGAAGATCTTCAGGGGCTTAGTGTTAGGTTTATTTAAGGGGGGTTTGGGTTAGATTAGGGGTATGTGGGTGGTGGGTTGTAATGTTGGGGGGGGTATTGTATGTTTTTTTTTTACAGGCAAAAGAGCTGAATTCTTTGGGGCATGCCCCGCAAAGGGCCCTGTTCAGGGCTGGTAAGGTAAAAGAGCTTTGAACTTTAGTAATTTAGAATAGGGTAGGGCATTTTTTTATTTTGCGGGGCTTTGTTATTTTATTAGGGGGCTTAGAGTAGGTGTAATTAGTTTAAAATTGTTGTAATATTTTTATTATGTTTGTAAATACTTTTTTATTTTTTGTACTTTAGCTAGTTTATTTAATTGTATTTATTTGTAGGAATTGTATTTAATTAATTTATTGATAGTGTAGTGTTAGGTTAATTGTAGGTAATTGTAGGTAGTTTATTTAATTAATTTATTGATAGTGTAGTGTTAGGTTTAATTGTAACTTAGGTTAGGATTTATTTTACAGGTAATTTTGTAATTATTTTAACTAGGTAGCTATTAAATAGTTATTAACTATTTAATAGCTATTGTACCTGGTTAAAATAAATACAAAGTTACCTGTAAAATAAATATAAATCCTAAAATAGCTATAATATAATTATAATTTATATTGTAGCTATATTAGGATTTATTTTACAGGTAAGTATTTATCTTTAAATAGGAATAATTTATTTAATAAGAGTTAATTAATTTAGTTAGATGTAAATTATATTTAACTTAGGGGGGTGTTAGTGTTAGGGTTAGACTTAGCTTTAGGGGTTAATACATTTATTAGAATAGCGGTGAGCTCCGGTCGGCAGATTAGGGGTTAATAAGTGTAGGCAGGTGGAGGCGATGTTGTGGGGGGCAGATTAGGGGTTAATAAATATAATATAGGGGTCGGCTGTGTTAGGGGCAGCAGATTAGGGGTACATAAGGATAACGTAGGTGGCGGCGCTTTGCGGTCGGCAGATTAGGGGTTAATAAGTGTAGGTAGGTGGAGGCGACGTTGTGGGGGGCAGGTTAAGGGTTAATAAATATAATACAGGGGTTGGCGGTGTTAGGGGCAGCAGATTAGGGGTACATAAGTATAACGTAGGTGGCGGTCGGCAGATTAGGGGTTAAAAAACATAATTTATGCTTACCTGATAAATTCCTTTCTTCTGTAGTGTGATCAGTCCACGGGTCATCATTACTTCTGGGATATTACTCCTCCCCAACAGGAAGTGCAAGAGGATTCACCCAGCAGAGCTGCATATAGCTCCTCCCCTCTACGTCACTCCCAGTCATTCGACCAAGGACCAACGAGAAAGGAAAAGCCAAGGGTGAAGTGGTGACTGGAGTATAAATTAAAAAATATTTACCTGCCTTAAAAACAGGGCGGGCCGTGGACTGATCACACTACAGAAGAAAGGAATTTATCAGGTAAGCATAAATTATGTTTTCTTCTGTTAAGTGTGATCAGTCCACGGGTCATCATTACTTCTGGGATACCAATACCAAAGCAAAAGTACACGGATGACGGGAGGGATAGGCAGGCTCTTTATACAGAAGGAACCACTGCCTGAAGAACCTTTCTCCCAAAAATAGCCTCCGATGAAGCAAAAGTGTCAAATTTGTAAAATTTGGAAAAAGTATGAAGCGAAGACCAAGTTGCAGCCTTGCAAATCTGTTCAACAGAGGCCTCATTCTTGAAGGCCCAAGTGGAAGCCACAGCTCTAGTAGAATGAGCTGTAATTCTTTCAGGAGGCTGCTGTCCAGCAGTCTCATAAGCTAAACGAATTATGCTACGAAGCCAAAAAGAAAGAGAGGTAGCAGAAGCTTTTTGACCTCTCCTCTGACCAGAGTAAACGACAAACAGAGAAGACGTTTGTCGAAATTCCTTAGTTGCCTGTAAGTAAAATTTTAGAGCACGGACTACATCCAGGTTGTGCAGTAGACGTTCCTTCTTCGAAGAAGGATTTGGGCACAAAGAAGGAACAACAATCTCTTGATTGATATTCCTGTTAGTAACTACCTTAGGTAAGAACCCAGGTTTAGTACGCAGAACTACCTTATCCGAATGAAAAATCAAATAAGGAGAATCACAATGTAAGGCTGATAATTCAGAGACTCTTCGAGCCGAGGAAATAGCCATTAAAAATAGAACTTTCCAAGATAACAACTTTATATCAATGGAATGAAGGGGTTCAAACGGAACGCCCTGTAAAACATTAAGAACAAGGTTTAAACTCCATGGTGGAGCAACAGTTTTAAACACAGGCTTAATCCTGGACAAAGCCTGACAAAAAGCCTGGACGTCAGGAACTTCTGACAGACGTTTGTGTAACAGAATGGACAGAGCTGAGATCTGTCCCTTTAATGAACTAGCAGATAAACCCTTTTCTAAACCTTCTTGTAGAAAAGACAATATCCTAGGAATCCTAACCTTACTCCAAGAGTAACCTTTGGATTCACACCAATATAGGTATTTACGCCATATCTTATGGTAAATCTTTCTGGTAACAGGTTTCCTAGCCTGTATTAAGGTATCAATAACTGACTCAGAAAACCCACGTCTTGATAAAATCAAGCGTTCAATTTCCAAGCAGTCAGCTTCAGAGAAGTTAGATTTTGATGTTTGAAAGGACCCTGAATCAGAAGGTCCTGTTTCAGAGGTAGAGACCAAGGTGGACAGGATGACATGTCCACCAGGTCTGCATACCAAGTCCTGCGTGGCCATGCAGGTGCTATTAGAATCACTGATGCTCTCTCCTGTTTGATTCTGGCAATCAATCGAGGAAGCATCGGGAAGGGTGGAAACACGTAAGCCATCCTGAAGTCCCAAGGTGCTGTCAGGGCATCTATCAGGACTGCTCCTGGATCCCTGGATCTGGACCCGTAACGAGGAAGCTTGGCGTTCTGTCGAGACGCCATGAGATCTATCTCTGGTTTGCCCCAACGTCGAAGTATTTGGGCAAAGACCTCCGGATGAAGTTCCCACTCCCCCGGATGAAAAGTCTGACGACTTAAGAAGTCCGCTTCCCAGTTCTCCACTCCCGGGATGTGGATTGCTGACAGGTGGCAAGAGTGAGACTCTGCCCAGCGAATTATCTTTGATACTTCCATCATAGCTAGGGAGCTTCTTGTCCCTCCCTGATGGTTGATGTAAGCTACGGTCGTGATGTTGTCCGACTGAAACCTGATGAACCCCTGAGTTGTCAACTGGGGCCAAGCCAGGAGTGCATTGAGAACTGCTCTCAATTCCAGAATGTTTATTGGCAGGAGACTCTCCTCCTGACTCCATTGTCCCTGAGCCTTCAGAGAATTCCAGACAGCACCCCAACCTAGAAGGCTGGCGTCTGTTGTTACAATTGTCCAGTCTGGTCTGCTGAACGGCATCCCCCTGGACAGATGTGGCCGAGAAAGCCACCATAGAAGAGAATTTCTGGTCTCTTGATCCAGATTCAGAGAAGGGGATAAGTCTGAGTAATCCCCATTCCACTGACTTAGCATGCACAGTTGCAGTGGTCTGAGGTGTAAGCATGCAAAGGGTACTATGTCCATTGCCGCTACCATTAAGCCGATTACCTCCATGCATTGAGCCACTGACGGGTGTTGAATGGAATGAAGGGTGCGGCAAGCACTTTGAAGTCTTGTTAGCCTGTCCTCTGTCAGGTAAATCTTCATTTCTACAGAATCTATAAGAGTCCCCAGGAAGGGAACTCTTGTGAGTGGAACGAGTGAACTTTTCTTTTCGTTCACCTTCCAACCATGTGACCTTAGAAATGCCAGTACTAACTCTGTATGAAACTTGGCAGTTTGAAAGCTTGAAGCTTGTATCAGAATGTCGTCTAGGTATGGAGCTACCGAGATTCCCCGCGGTCTTAGTACCGCCAGAAGAGCACCCAGAACCTTTGTGAAGATTCTTGGAGCTGTAGCCAATCCGAATGGAAGAGCCACAAACTGGTAATGCCTGTCTAGGAAGGCAAACCTTAGGTACCGGTAATGATCTTTGTGAATCGGTATGTGAAGGTAAGCATCTTTTAAATCTACAGTGGTCATGTACTGACCCTCTTGGATCATAGGTAAAATTGTCCGAATAGTCTCCATCTTGAACGATGGAACTCTTAGGAATTTGTTTAGGATCTTTAAGTCCAGGATTGGTCTGAAAGTTCCCTCTTTTTTGGGAACCACAAACAGATTTGAGTAAAACCCCTGTCCCTGTTCCGACCGTGGAACTGGATGGATTACTCCCATTAACAAGAGCTCTTGTACGCAGCGTAGAAACGCCTCTTTCTTTGTTTGGATTGTTGACAACCTTGACAGATGAAATCTCTCTCTTGGAGGAGAGTATTTGAAGTCCAGAAGGTATCCCTGAGATATTATCTCTAGTGCCCAGGGATCCTGGACATCTCTTGCCCAAGCCTGGGCGAAGAGAGAAAGTCTGCCCCCCACTAGATCCGATCCCGGATCGGGGGCCCTCAATTCATGCTGTCTTAGGGGCAGCAGCCGGTTTCCTGGCCTGCTTGCCCTTGTTCCAGGACTGGTTAGGTTTCCAACCTTGTCTGTAGCGAGCAACAGCTCCTTCCTGCTTTGGTGCAGAGGAAGTTGATGCTGCTCCTGCTTTGAAATTACGAAAGGAACAAAAATTAGACTGTCTAGCCTTAACTTTGGCTTTGTCCTGAGGCAGGGCATGGCCTTTACCTCCTGTAATGTCAGCGATAATCTCTTTCAACCCGGGCCCGAATAAGGTCTGCCCTTTGAAAGGTATATTAAGCAATTTAGACTTAGAAGTAACATCAGCTGACCAGGATTTTAGCCACAGCGCCCTGCGTGCCTGAATGGCGAATCCTGAATTCTTCGCCGTAAGTTTAGTTAAATGTACTACGGCCTCCGAAATGAATGAATTAGCTAGTTTAAGGACTCTAAGCCTGTCCGTAATGTCGTCCAGAGTAGCTGAACTAATGTTCTCTTCCAGAGACTCAATCCAGAATGCCGCTGCAGCCGTGATCGGCGCAATGCATGCAAGGGGTTGCAATATAAAACCTTGTTGAACAAACATTTTCTTAAGGTAACCCTCTAATTTTTTATCCATTGGATCTGAAAAAGCACAGCTATCCTCCACCGGGATAGTGGTACGCTTAGCTAAAGTAGAAACTGCTCCCTCCACCTTAGGGACCGTTTGCCATAAGTCCCGTGTGGTGGCGTCTATTGGAAACATTTTTCTAAATATCGGAGGGGGTGAGAACCGGGCACACCGGGTCTATCCCACTCCTTAGTAACAATCTCAGTAAGTCTCTTAGGTATAGGAAAAACCTCAGTACTCGCCGGTACCGCAAAATATTTATCCAACCTACACATTTTCTCTGGTATTGCAACTGTGTTACAATCATTCAGAGCCGCTAACACCTCCCCTAGTAATACACAGAGGTTTTCCAGCTTAAATTTAAAATTTGAAATATCTGAATCCAGTCTGTTTGGATCAGAACCGTCACCCACAGAATGAAGTTCTCCGTCCTCATGTTCTGCCACCTGTGACGCGGTGTCTGACATGGCCCTAATATTATCAGCGCACTCTGTTCTCACCCCAGAGTGATCACGCTTACCTCTTTGTTCTGGTAATTTAGCCAAAACTTCAGTCATAACAGTAGCCATATCCTGTAATGTGATTTGTAATGGCCGCCCAGATGTACTCGGCGCTACAATATCACGCACCTCCCGAGCGGGAGATGCAGGTACTGACACGTGAGGCGAGTTAGTCGGCATAACTCTCCCCCCGTTGTTTGGTGAAATTTGTTCAATTTGTACAGATTGACTTTTATTTAAAGTAGCATCAATACAGTTAGTACATAAATTTCTATTGGGCTCCACTTTGGCATTGCAACAAATGACACAGGTATCTTCCTCTGAATCAGACATGTTTAACACACTAGCAAATAAACTTGCAACTTGGAATACAATTCTATTAGAATATTATTAAAAACGTACTGTGCCTTTAAGAAGCACAGAAGATCTATGACAGTTGAAAATTAATAAATTGAAACAGTTATAGCCTCAATCCTTGTAAACAACACAACTTTAGCAAAGGTTTAATCCCATTAGCAAAGATAACTAACTCTGAAAGCAGGAAAAAAATTACAGAATAAACGTTTTTTATCTCAGTCAACTATAATTCTCACAGCTCTGCTGAGAGAAATTACCTCCCTCAAAATAAGTTTTGAAGACCCCTGAGTTCTGTAGAGATGAACCGGATCATGAAGGAAATACAATGAGCTGCTGACTGAAATTTCTGATGCGTAGCAAAAGCGCCAAAAAAACGGCCCCTCCCCCTCACACACAGCAGTGAGAGAGAACAGAAACTGTCAGAAAAAAGATTAAGCAACTGCCAAGTGGAAAAATAGTGCCCAAACATTTATTCACTCAGTACCTCAGCAAATGAAAACGATTTTACATTCCAGCAAAAAGGTTAAACATAATTTCTTAGTTATTAAACAGCTTTATGTACTTCTTACAGTGTAATTCTAGTGAAGTACCATTCCCCAGAATACTGAAGTGTAAAGTATACATACATGACATTATATCGGTATGGCAGGATTTTCTCATCAATTCCATTGTCAGAAAATAAAAGCTGCTACATACCTCTATGCAGATTCATCTGCCCGCTGTCCCCTGATCTGAAGTTTACCTCTCCTCAGATGGCCGAGAAACAGCAATATGATCTTAACTACTCCGGCTAAAATCATAGCAAAACTCTGGTAGATTCTTCTTCAAACTCTGCCAGAGAGGTAATAACACACTCCGGTGCTATTTTAAAATAACAAACTCTTGATTGAAGATATAAAACTAAGTATAATCACCATAGTCCTCTCACACATCCTATCTAGTCGTTGGGTGCAAGAGAATGACTGGGAGTGACGTAGAGGGGAGGAGCTATATGCAGCTCTGCTGGGTGAATCCTCTTGCACTTCCTGTTGGGGAGGAGTAATATCCCAGAAGTAATGATGACCCGTGGACTGATCACACTTAACAAAAGAAAAATTTAATCGAGTTGCGGCGATGTGGGGGGACCTCGGTTTAGGGGTACATAGGTAGTTTATGGGTGTTAGTGTACTTTAGAGCACAGTAGTTAAGAGCTTTATAAACCGGTGTTAGCCCAGAAAGCTCTTAGCTACTGACTTTTTTCCTGCGGCTGGAGTTTTGTCGTTAGATGTCTAACGCTCACTTCAGACACGACTCTAAATACCGGAGTTAGAAAGATCCCATTGAAAAGATAGGATACGCAATTTACGTAAGGGGATCTGCGGTATGGAAAAGTCGCGGCTGAAAAGTGAGCGTTAGACCCTATTTTGAGTGACTCCAAATACCGGCGGTAGCCTAAAACCAGCGTTAGGAGCCTCTAACGCTGGTTTTCACGGCTAACGCCAAACTCCAAATCTAGGCCATAGTGAATAAAAGTTATCACAATCTAAAAAAACAAGAAAAGGATATTCTTACAAATCTAAACAAGAGAGAAGATATAGTGATAAAGGAGGCGGACAAGGGTGGAGGTGTGGTCATTCTAGATAAAGAACATTATATGGAAGAAGCTAACAGAATCCTAGGAGACTCAAATACATATATTATCTTAACAAAGAGTCCTAAAAGAGAATACACCTCCACTCTTCAAAAACTACTTATAGAAGCATTTAACCAAAATATAATAACAGAAGAGGAATTTGATTTTCTTTATAAAACAGATTCCAAGACCCCAATCTTTTATTTTTTACCCAAATTACATAAGCATGCAACAAGGCCACCAGGGAGGCCGATTATTAGTGGGATAGATTCTTTAAATTCAAACTTGTCAGCATTCATAGATTTTTTTTCTCCAACCCTATGCACAGAAGGCAAAATCTCATCTAAAAGACATCAAACATGTTTTACAAATCATACAAAATATACTCTGGCAAGAAAATTACTTTTGGGTCACCATGGACATGACTTCTTTGTATACCATAATTGATCACAAAAAAGGGATTGAGGCAGTTAAAAACTATCAGAAGATAAAGATTTATCACCAAAATTACTAGATTTCATACTTAGAGCCATAGAATTTATTCTATATCACAACTTTTTTTGGTTCAATGGGAACTACTATTTACAGATTTGTGGGACTGCCATGGGCACCAGGTATGCACCAAGTTATGCCAATATTTACATGCACTATTTTGAGACGACTCATATATGGCATAATCAAGAATTTGGTGCAGACCTGGTGTCCTGGCATAGATATATAGATGACATTCTGTGCATATGGAAGGGGGTGAGTCCAAACTCATTGAATTTGTACAAATACTTAACAACAACAATCAGCAAGTCACATTATCAGTAGAATATGACAAAAAAGAAATACATTTTTTAGATTTAACTCTTTACACTATAGATGAAAAAATCCACAGCAAAACATACTTTAAGAAGTGTGACACTAACACCTACATTAGACATGATAGCTGCCACCATCCTAACTGGCTAAAGTCAGTACCAAAAAGCCAATTCCTACGAATACGCAGGAACTGCAGCAATATAGATGATTACGAACAACAATCAAGAATACTTAAAGAAAGATTCATACAAAAGGGATATGACCAAAGAGCTTTAGAACAAGAAAGAAAAGAAGTTGGAAATAAAATAAGATCAACCCTGTTAGAAAACAAACATAAAAATGAGAACTCATTTAATAATAATTTCCCTAAATTTGTGAGAAAATGATACAAAAGCACTGGCACATTATAAAGGAGGATGAATATCTAGGACTTATAATTCCAGCTAAGCCCACAGTTATCTTCAGAAAAGGACAAAATTTGAAACAAAAATTAGCTCCCTCACTCATAAAAGGCATAGCCCCCAAAAAACCTTTACAAATAAGTAACATGACAGGCTTCTTCACTTGCGGCAAATGCAAAGGTTGTAACTACACCAGAAGAACACACAAAACATTTTACTCCACAGTTACGGGAAAAATTTTTTAAATAAAAGAATTCATTACTTGCAAAAGTAAAAATGTGATATATTTGTTGCAATGTGGCTGCAAAATCCAGTATTTAGGACAAACGTCCAGATTTTTAAAAACAAGAATCATGGAACATCAAAATAAAATAGAAAATAATCATGATGACCACAGAGTGCCGCTACACTGCAACAATTGTGAACATTTCACAAAAGAATCCTTTCTATGGATAGGAATTGAGAAGGTTGAATTTCATTGGAGGGGTGGTAATCTGGCGAAACAACTAGATCAAAGAGAATTAAAATGGATACATACACTTAGAACATATGCCCAATGGGGTCTAAATAAGGACACAAAAATTGCTGCCTTTGTCTAAAAAACTCTTAACATATGAAAGGGGGGCAAAATAAATGATACATTCAAAATGTGAACATATGGGGCCTAAATAAATCAGTAACATTTTTTGCTCTTGTTGAGGTGAATACTTATATTCGTGAATGGAATCTCATTCACTCCGTTCACGGGTATAAGGACACAAAAAATTGCTGTTTTTGTCTTAAAAACCTTCAACATATGAAAGGGGGGCAAAACAGATGACAATCTATAATGTGTTCCTAAGAAAAAAATGGGGCCCAAATAAACCATTAAAATTTTTGTAAAGTGAATACTGAAAAACATTAGTACATGAAAGGGGGACAAAATAATTATGTATTTATACAGACAGTTCATGTTATATCATCACACTTAATGTATATATATATACACATATTGTACAAAAGAATATAATTTTCACACTTAATTTTAAGAAATTATACGCAATACACAAGTTGCTGTGTCAATATTTAACATTCAATGAGTATAGAAGTCTCTTTATAATATAGATGTTTAATTATTAAAAGTATCTATTCTAACTTGTAACAAACGTCTAAGTGGCAATTTATTCTACCTTCTCTTAATATTTGGATAAGTAGAATTCATATAAGAAACTTTGTATCTGTGAATAACACTTATGTCTCTTTATTTTGGAAAAAAAAGGCAATCAACATCACTTTATCAGAAACTGTTTTTCATTGGACATTCTATAACATGTGATCCTCACTGATATATCAGACCTGAATGGGAACCTAAAATAGAGAACTACCTGCAAGGGAACTACAAAACATCACTATACCAGAAACTGAATTTCATTGGATAACCTATAACATGTGATCTTCACTGACATACCGGACCTGAAAGAGAACTTAAAACAGAACTACCTGAAAGGGAACTACCTGAAAGGGAACTACCGGCGAAAATGATGATATCTACAGAAATTTTATATTGTAAAACAAAGCTATAGTTTCTAATATAATTAATATTGTTTTTTTATGTTCTTTTAGATGTTTATTTTAAACTTACAATTAAAATTTTGAATCGGGTGTAAACCTGCTCTCCTCCAATGGGGAAGCAGGTAGCGTTACTGATATGTATTTAAAGGCCGCCGGTGCAGCGGAAAGGTATGCTTTGGTTTGTAAAGCACTTTTATTGCTCTTGAGAAAGACGGCTGGGACCGTTGAAACGCATTGAGCCAAATTACTGAATCTGTGATATTGTCTTTTCATATTGGGAAGAACCCGGTAACCTGCAATATACACTGTGAGTAGATATTCACCTTTGTATGGTGTATTGGCTGATATTTCAGCACCACTATTTTGCACCTAGAGTTATACAACCGAGGAAGGAAAGGAAGACACCAACGACTGATACAAGTTTGCACTAAGCTAAACCAGCGCCTCCAGCGAGAACACCTGATCTATTCACACAGACCTTGGGAGAGACTGTGGGACGGCTGCAGTTCACCAGAAGGGGAAAGTATTAACTCATATTATCAGTGGCGTCGTTACAGGGGGGCAAACGCCCCCCCCTAGGAAATGGCCGGCCCCCCCCCCCCCGCGCCAGCCCCGGCACTTTCATAATGCTGGCTGGAGGAGGAATCATGTGAGTGGCTCATTAACTCGAGTAGTATATATTTGTTAAAATAAATTGTACAGACTGTTACTGTAGTGTGACCGTGAGTGTATCTTAATTTTTACTCTGGGTGGGTCGGTGATTGTTTATTTTAAATAAGACAGTGACAGATGATGATTAGGACTGAATAAATGACTGGCGTGAGCTAAGCTACTTAGCTAAGGTTACAGGTAATTGCGCAGCGGCAGCGCGCCTCCCCGACCCAATTTAGAACCAACCCACACCACACAACATGTGCCACTGCCTCATCATGCCGGCTCAGGCTCTCCACGCAGCACTGCACCACGGGCGGCACTCCAATATACCCCATGGGCCATGGATGGTGCAATGGCATGCGATGCTGGCGTTATGCTCCTCCTCCTCCAGACAAGTTTCAGTGGTCACGTTCCTTCACAGCATGAAGGAACATGACCGGAGAGACTGGAGAAGAAGAGGAAGAGGGAGGAGGAGCCAGCTGAGCCAGCAGGTGCTGTCGTCGTGTGCAGAGAAGCGCGAGGGAAGGAGCAGGCACTGTGGCTGTCTCTGTGGAGTGGACTGCTGCTGTGGGACAGTGGGAAAGACTGGTCTGGCGTCATCCATTCCATGCCAAATTTATATCTGATATATCTACTTAGTTACTTCTGTTATATTAGTAATTGAGTGAGGTCTGCAAGTTGACTGCAGGACAGTCATTCATTAAAAGCATAACCAGATGGGGTAAGAATAGATTATACCTCTATACACCGTGCAGTCATCAGTGCAGTGCAGTGCTTGTTGATGTTTTTTTCTCCATTTTGTTATGGGTGATAAAAGGAAGACAGACAATAAATAATACGTTGCAAGCAATAAAAATCTGTCAGTGCAGATCTCACTAGCAGCCCAGCCAGATTAACTTCCTGAGTTCCAGAATCCAGAGAGAGCAGCAAAACATTACTGTGCTGTGCACCACTCTCTCTAGCAGTCAAGAGGTTAAGGTTTCAGATAGTCTAGTTGTAAACAGTAAATGTAATAGAGTTCAGGAGGGAAACGTTTTTTTTCAGAAAAGAAGGAAAAACAGAGAACAAAAACGCAGATCATATAATGAATGTAAATGTTAGAATAGTTCATCTTTAAGGTATCCTTTAGTAAACCTATATACTTTAACATAAGATCATATATTTTCTTTATAACACACAATCAATATTTATTATAACAAATTAGTTTGCATTCATATTGTAGACATGGAAGTGTGCATG
Source organism: Bombina bombina (assembly GCF_027579735.1). Taxonomy (NCBI): domain Eukaryota; kingdom Metazoa; phylum Chordata; class Amphibia; order Anura; family Bombinatoridae; genus Bombina; species Bombina bombina. Next base: position 627,313,291 of record NC_069501.1, read on the forward strand.
TGTATTGTGCACTATATTTACCATATTGCTAAAAACATTTGAAAATATTGCTTCTATAGTGCTCAAGAAACATGCACACTTCTGAGTCTATCTCAGTATGCTCTATTGGATACCAAGACAAGAAATAGGTAAATAGAAGTAATCAAAATAGTTTATATATTTTGTATTGTATCTGCTGTCTGAATCAGGAAAGTTTATTTATTTTACTCCCATGCCTCTTTAAAGAATCAAACTATGAGCAATCTGAGGTCTTTTCATATCCAAACCTTATTCAGTAAGACACCCTCATAAGATGTCATGGATCTGCACCCTTAAAGGGATAGTCGTCAAAATTAAAATTCATGATTCAGATAGCGCAGCAATTTTAAGCAACTTTCTAATTTACTAATTTGATCCTTTTTTTTTTAAATTCTCTTAGTATCTTTTTAAAAAAAAAAAGCAAATATGTAAGCTTAGGAGCTGGCCCATTTTTGGTTCAGCACCAGGGTAGCACTTGCTGATTGGTGGCTACATTTAGACACCAATCAGAAATTTCTACCCAGGTGTTGAACCAAAAATGGGCTAGGTCCTAAGCTTACATTATTGCTTTTTCAAATAAAGATACCAAGAGAATTAAGAAAAAAAATATAATAGGAGTAAATTTGAAAGTTGCTTAAAATTGCATGCTCTATCTGAATCATGAAAGTTTAATTTTAAATAGACTATCCGTTTAACATCCTGATTGTGAATTACTAGATACAAAATGTAGAAACATATTACCACATTGTAACTATAGAATTTACTAGTATACTTATTATGTTTAAATTGTTTTTATTGATTTTACAAATGAAAAACAAGACAGAAATCAATTGGAATGAATACAACAAAGGTCTTCGTGATTCAACAATAACAAAAAAAAAACGGAATGGCCAATGCGGATATCATTGTAAGAGCTGCCTAGGGTATCAGGTCCCCATCAACCCTTGGTACTAATAGTTAGATAATAGGGCCAAACCATCTGGAGAAGATATAATATTAAGACCAGATAACTATAAGTTCTTGTGTCAAGAAAAAGGAATAAGAGGTAGGGTAAGAAGAAAGATGAAAAAGTAAAAGATAAAAGATATAGAATGTAGTTATACCCGTTGTTCTTGTTTATAATTCTAGTCAAGTAATCTGAAGTTATGTCGGGTAAATACACGGAGAGTAAAGCGTAAGACAGAAGGCTAGAAAGGATAGGACAAGGTTAGGTTAGGACATCCCCCCCCCCCTCCCTGATCAATGTAATTACTGTGTTCTGTGTGTCTGTGATATCTCAAGAAAAATAACTATATAGCTAAGTTCCTGTTTAATGTCCAGTAGATTACTAGTATACTTAAAGGGACATTCCAGCCAAAATTGGAATCCACATGGATGCATTTCAGTTTTGTATAGAAGCATTTTTGTAATAGACTTGTATTAGCAAAATTGCTTCTAATAAAAGCTATAGCTGTTTCAAAAGTGTCTTTAAGTATGCACCGTGCACCAGCATTTTAAACACAACACTTGCTCAACAAGCCTAAGGTGCTTGTACCAACTGGCAATGACTCAATTTGTTAATTGCTGACATGAAACAAGCCCCACTGGTGCACTGAGAATATCTAGGCATGCTTCACATGCACGTGCAGAAAAAGTGTTAACACTAAAAGAGTGATAACTTTTACTAGACGCATTTTTGCTAATACATGTATACTGCAAATATCTTTCTATTTAAAGATGTTATTTATCTGTGTGCATTTAAATTTAGTTATGGTCATCCTTTGGGACACACATGCTAGCCACAAGATGTACTTTTTGGTAGAAAATTATTAGTGCCCCCCCAGTTTGACTGTGGTATCTTATGTGCCCCCCCTATATATTTTTCCTAGAGTCGCCACTGCATATTATACACCTGTTTGCATACCATAGAATTGTTATTGTTTTAAAAGATAGATAATCCCTTTATTACCCATTCCCCAGTTTTGCATAACCAACACAGTTATATTAATATACTTTTTACCTCTGTGATTTCCTTGTATCTAGGAACCTTCTTCCAGCCCCCTGATCACATGACTGTGACTGCTTATTATCTATTGTCTTGCAGTTAGCATTGTGTTGGGCTAAATTTTGAATAACCCCCTGTGCCTGAACACAGTGTTATCTATATGGCCCACATGTACTTTCTGTCTCTTTGTGTTGAAAAGAGATTTAAAAAGCATGTGATTAGAGGCAGCCTACAAGGGCTTATAAATTAGCATATGAGCCTACCTATGTTTAGTTTAAACTAAGAATACCAAGAGAAAAAAAGCAAATTTGATGATAAAAGTAAATTAGAAAGTTGATTCAAATTAAAAGTCCTATCTGAATAATGAAAGTTTAATTTATACTAGACTGTCCCTTTAACCCCTTAATGACCGCAGCACTTTTCCATTTTCTGTCCGTTTGGGACCAAGGCTATTTTTACATTTTTGCGGTGTTTGTGTTTAGCTGTAATTTTCCTCTTACTCATTTATTGTACCCACACATATTATATACCGTTTTTCTCGCCATTAAATTGACTTTCAAAAGATACCATAATTTTCATCATATCTTATAATTTACTATAAAAAACATTATAAAATATGAGGAAAAAATGGAAAAAAACACATTTTTTCTAACTTTGACCCCCAAAATCTGTTACACATCTACAACCACCAAAAAACACCCATGCTAAATAGTTTCTAAATTTTGTCCTGAGTTTAGAAATACCCAATGTTTACATGTTCTTTGCTTTTTTTGCAAGTTATAGGGCCATAAATACAAGTAGCACTTTGCTATTTCCAAACCACTTTTTTTCAAAATTAGCGCTAGTTACATTGGAACACTAATATCTTTCAGGAATCCCTGAATATCCATTGACATGTATATATTTTTTTTTAGAAGACATCCCAAAGTATTGATCTAGGCCCATTTTGGTATATTTCATGCCACCATTTCACCGCCAAATGCGATCAAATAAAAAAATTTTTTCACTTTTTCACAAATATTTTCACAAACTTTAGGTTTCTCACTGAAATTATTTACAAACAACTTATGCAATTATAGCATAAATGGTTGTAAATGCTTCTCTGGGATCCCCTTTGTTCAGAAATAGCAGACATATATGGCTTTGGCTTTGCTTTTTGGTAATTAGAAGGCTGCTAAATGCCCCTGCGCAAAATACGCGTATTATGCCCAGCAGTGAAGGGGTTAATTAGGGAGCATGTAGGGAGCTTCTATGGTTAATTTTAGCTTTAGTGTAGTGTAGTATACAACCCCAAGTATTGATATAGGCCCATTTTGGTATATTTCATGCCACCATTTCACCGCCAAATGCGATCAAATTAAAAAAAACGTTAATTTTTTCACAATTTTAGGTTTCTCACTGAAATTATTTACAAACAGCTTGTGCAATTATGGCACAAATGGTTGTAAATGCTTCTCTGGGATGCCCTTTGTTCAGAAATAGCAGACATATATGACTTTGGCGTTGCTTTTTGGTAATTAGAAAGTCGCTAAATGCCGCTGCGCATCACACGTGTATTATGGCTAGCAGTGAAGGGGTTAATTAGGTAGTTTGTAGGGAGCTTGCAGGGTTAATTTTAGCTTTAGTGTAGAGTTCAGCCTCCCACCTGACACATCCCACCCCCTGATCCCTCCCAAACAGCTCCCTTCCCTCCCCCACCCCACTATTGTCCCCGCCATCTTAAGTACTGGCAGAAAGTCTGCCAGTACTAAAATAAAAGATTTTTTTTTTTTTTTAAAAAGAAAAAAAAAAAAGCATATTTACATATGCTGTGTTTAGGATCCCCCCTTAGCCCCCAACCTCCCTGATCCCCCCCAAAACAGCTCTCTAAGCCTCCCCCTCTGCCTTATTGGGGGCCATCTTGGGTACTGGCAGCTGTCTGCCAGTACCCATTTTGCACAATCAAATGTTTATTTCTTTTTTTATTTTTTTTATTTTTTCTGTAGTGTAGCTTCCCCCCCCCCCCCCCACGGACCAACCCCCACCACCTAAATAACGAATAAGGTTTTTTTTTTAAAAATTACTGGTCCCACTTTTATTTTGGGACACATTTTTTTCTGTACTGCAGCGGTCCCCACCCGGTCCCTGCCCCGGCGCGCGCCCGGACTTGCACGCCCACGATCCCGCCCCCCCCGCCACATGACCAGGGCCATCGATGGCCGCCACCCACCTCCCACACCGGCTCCCACCCACCAACGATACCGGCCATCGATGTCCGGTGCAGAGAGGGCCACAGAGTGGCTCTCTCTGCATCGGATGGCCATCTAAGGTTATTGCAGGATGCCTCCATATCGAGGCATCACTGCAATAACCGGAAAGCAGCTGGAAGCGACCACGATCGCTTCCAGCTGCTTTCCACACCGAGGACGTGCAGGGTACGTTCTCAGGCATTAACTGCCTTTTTTTCTGAGGACGTACCCTGCACATCCTCGGTCATTAAGGGGTTAAGGGTTAATTTTTTGACTGCTAGGTATATTTCTGTGGTAGCTGGTCTGACAGCTAGAGGGAGGTGTTGCAGAACCTATATTAGTGTCTGCAGGCAAGAAGTAGGGTCACTAACCTGTTCTTGTCTTCCAGGTTGGAACAATGGAGAGATCTCATTGCTCTTCTAAGGCTCCAATGCGTTTTTTCGAAGAACAGGAGGCACCTGCAAAGAAGAAGAAAACAGCAGTTACTTCTTTTGGTGATGTTGTCCCTCCTTCTCCCTCTGTTCCTTCTGTTATCCCTTTTCCTGTGGCCACTTATTCCCTTTTGGCCTCTTCTGTCTCTGGTTCCCTTTTTTCCCCTTCCTATCCTATTTCCCTTCCTTCTTCCTCCCTTTCTTCCCCCCTGTTATTTCCTCCCCCTCTGTTTTTCTCTCTTTGACATTTTCATCTTCCTTCCCTGTCCATGTTTTTTCTTCCAGCCCCAAATTTTTCCCTCCCTCCTCCCAGGGTCCTTCTGGGACCTGTATGTCCCCACTTTTGCTCTCTGACACAGCGGATCATGGGGCCTTCTCCAGATATGATCCAGAGGCCCAGGGAGGATACTCGCTTGCCGCCATTGCGGGGACATCTTTGCGTGCTGCCACACAGGCTCCGCTCCCCGCCAACTTCGATCAATGGCGCAAGATGGCGCCGGGCCAGGAGAAAGGCCTTGTGACCGGGCGGGGGGCGGAGCCTGTGTGGCAGCACGCAAAGATGTCCCCGCAATGGCGGCAAGCGAGTATCCTCCCTGGGCCTCTGGATCAGATCTGGAGAAGGCCCCATGATCCGCTGTTTCTGACAGTTCCACTGGGTTCAAAGATAAAGGACAGCGCAAGCTATTCAGTGACCACTGCTTAGTATACTGCATGCACAAAATTAAGGCTACTAAATCCCCTCCCAAGGTTAAAATCACAAGGTCCTTCAAAAAATTTAATCTTCAATCATTTCTAAATGACATCAAGAACCTCCCCTGGCACAGATTAAACCTAATTCCAGATTTAGACTCTGCAGTTGAATTCCTTCAGTCCGAACTCCTACAAGTTTGGAACTTGCATGCCCCACTGCGTAAGGTGAGAGTAAAAGTAGTGCATATGAATTGGATCACTGCTGACCTCATTCAAATGTACCAGTTTCGGGATTCATTGTGGTCAAAATTCAAGCATACTAGATCTATGAACGGTCACTGTGTATATAGACAATGACAAAATATATTCACTAAACAAACAAAATTGGCCAAGGCCCAATATTTCTGTGAAAAAATTTACAATAACATATCAAACACTAGAAAGTTTTGGAAAGTCATAAATAACTTACACACTCCCCCAATCCACTCCTAACCCTCTACTGTCAAAGTTAACAACCAAACCCTGCAACTTCCTTTAGAAGTAGCAAATGCCTTTAACAATTATTTTGTCAGATGCTCCACCACCCTGATTGACAAACTAATAAATGAAACACATCCTGAAACTACAAATGTGGATCAGGCCCCACTAAATCTACAAAGATCCAATATAGAAAAGTTCAATTTTAGACCTATACCCATCAATGTCGTTAAGAAACACCTTAATAATCTAAAAATGAAAAACCAGTCTGGACCTGATCAAATCCCAGCAATGCTGTTGTAACTCAGTGCGTCAGCAATTGCTAAACCTGTCACAACCCTAATTAACGAATCCTTGGTATCTGGATACATACCCAAACTTTGGAAGACTGCAAAAGTAGTGCCTATCCATAAAAGTGGTGAGTTAACCTTGGTAAATAACTATCGCCCAATATCATTGCTCCCAGTATTGTCAAAAATCTTAGAAAAATGCGTCCATACGCAACTATGTGAGTATTACCAACAATCTAACTGTATGGCCCCTGTTCAATCGGGTTTTCGCCCGAATCAATCCACTACAACTGCCCTCCTAAAAGTTTGCAACGACATCCAAACTGGCATGGAACAAGGAGACCTAACTGGAGCTATTTTCCTTGATTTTTCAAAGGCCTTTGACACATTAGACCACGACATACTACTGCTCAAACTAAAAAACTCAGGTATTGGTGATCATCCGCTAACCTGGTTTTGATCATATGTATCGGATCGATCGCAGTATGTCTTCATTTCTGACAGCCACTCCCTCCCTCTCCCGGTCACGTGTGGTGTTCCCCAAGGTTCCATTCTCGGCCCCCTACTATTCACATTATTTATAAATGATTTACCAAATGTCTGCAAATCCTCAACTGTACATATGTACGCAGATGACACGGTAATCTATGCAAACAAATCCAATCTGCCGCAGCTTGAGGCAGTGCTCCAAGACCAGTTCACAGACAGAAGCGAAACTACAGGGGGTGCAGAGGGTGGGGGCCCAGCTTAAAAAAAAAAATATATATATATATATATATATATATATTTTTTTTTTATTTTTTTAATAAAAAACGTTAACCTACCACTGCCTGCACTGATATCATGTGAGGGTGACATGACTACAGGGGTTAGTGTTTCTGTTTTACCCATTGGTGTTTATGTGTGTGTATGGTGTGTGTGTGTGTGTGTGTGTGTATGTATGTGACAGTGTGTGTATTTATGCATGTATGTGTGTTTGTGTATGTTTGTGGAACCAGCAAATTACAGACCTTGTTACTACAGCATGGGGGGGCAGGGGGGTAAACAGTGTCACTATACAGTACCACTATATACAGTATGGGGGGTGGACCATGTCACTGACTACTGTGGTCACTTTATAAAGTACTGGGCGGGTAGGGTCAGGCCAGCCATCTCACCGGCAGATTACAGACTGTGTCACTAACTTACTATATACAGTACTGGGGGGTTAAATAGTGTCACTATATATATATACAGTAATAGGGGGTCAGACCATCTCACAGACTGTGGGCACAGGGTACCTCCTTTTGCAGACATGTAATCTGATTCACATTTTCTTCTGTGTTAAATATATATATATATATATATATATATATATATATATATATATATATATATATATATATAAAAAGGTATTAAATTCACCTTTTTTTGGAGGGGGGAGGGGTGGTCGGGGGGGGTGGCCTTCTTAGATTCTTGCACCTGGGCCCTGTGGTTTCTAGTTACGCCTCTGTTCACAGAGGTAGTAAAGTGGACAGCACTTCAGTCCAGTCTTTCAAATACCTGGGTATGTTGTTAGACCCCAATCTATCTTTTGGTCTCCACATAGAAAAACTTGCATCTAAACTCTATCCAAAACTAGGTGCCCTGCACAGAAACAAATCCTGCCTCAGCCCTACAGTAAAGGAAAAGACTGTACAGCAAATGCTGATGCCAATCATGGATTATGGAGATGTAGTATATGCATCTGCACCGCAAACTCACCTTAATAAACTAAATACACTGTATAACTCGTTCTGCTGCTTTGTGCTACAATGTAACTACAGGACCCACCATTGTGACATGCAAAAAGAACTAAACTGGCTGTCACTGGAATCCAGACACACCCTCCATCTTTCCAGCCTTGTGTTTAAGAGCTTTTCTGGGATGCTCCCACCCTACCTGAGCAGTATGCACTCCCCGGCTGTTCCCACCTCCCATAACCTCCGATCCAGTACCAGCACATTATTTAGTCTGCCTCCATACAAAAATAAAGCAGCTCGATCCCCTTTTTCCTACAGAGCACCTCAATTATGGAACAACCTCCTGCACACTTTAAAAAATTCCCCAAGCCTAAAATCTTTTAAGAGATCCCTCTCTGCATATCTCAAAATAGAATGCACCTGTCATGGTTGATAATATATGTCCTACCTATTCTATGTTAAATTTTGCAAATATTATGTATAAATATTGTTTTTGTATTTTATTGTACCCTATTGTATCAATGCAATGTTTTATGGACCCAGGACATACTTGAAAACGAGAGAAATCTCAATGTATCCTTCCTGGTAAAAATATTTTATAAATAAATTTAGATACATCAGAAAAATGTGAAAAGGGGCTAGTGTAGTGGGCTCAGTTAATTTAGGGACACCAGTAGGGGGGCAGGGTATAGCTGGGTCATGCTCGCAGTCAGGTAGGCAAGCTAGTTCCGCTAGGTCCCACGTTGCCAGCACATCAGACACATACCCATGTATAGTGCACTCACTGCATTCTCATCTTAAGTTAAGTATAGCCAGACGGATTAAAGAAGGGAGGTATGTTAAAAAATTTGAGCTCTCTAGGATGGCGCAGCACTTGAAGGAAATGGTTGAAGATGGGACAGGGGATAAAACGGTTAAAAGGCCCGAGACATATGAGGAGCGGATGCATTGCTTTCATGTGCTAGCGTCCTGTTACTTAGAAGCTAACCCTCAGCATAATCTTACTATCCTCAAATATATAGAAGTCATAGATGACATTCATACTAGAGGAAAGGGGGCAGTATGGCATCAATATGACGCCGAATTCTGGCGTAGATTAGAGTCTAATCCTATACTTAATTTTGGGATGAATGATGGATCTGTTTTCAGGCCTAGAGTTATCAGATAGTGTAGCCCATGCGTCAGGCATGCAAAACAGGCAGTTTAGGAGGCGCAGAGGGAGAGAGTGTTGGCGGTTCCAGGAAAAGCAATGTGACAAGGGTTTACATTGTCTTTTTCCGACACATCTGCATCTATTGCGGTGGGCCCCACGTGGGGGTGGACTGTCCCAGCGTCGTCAGTCAGGTGGGGGGAGGGCTGCATTTAGACCGGCTCCTGTGGCAAAGGGCCCATACACCCCTGAATCTAGGGGAAATTTGTAGCTTGCTTAGGGCCTATCCCGACGAGGCAACAGCGAACTTCCTTAGGTCAGGGTTATCATTTGGTTTTCACATTCCAGTTAGGCGTCCCGTTCCCCCCTTTCTTGCAGTTCATAACCTTAAATCAGCTATTCAACACCCCCAGGCTGTTGCTGAGAAATTAGCGAAGGAAATAGAGTTAGGGCGTATATCAGGTCCTTACTATTGCGTCCCCTTAGAGAATCTAGTTATCTCCCCACTTGGAATAGTACCCAAGAAAGAGCCAGGAAAGTTTAGGCTGATTCAACATTTATCTCACCCGGAGGGAGCGTCAGTAAATGACGCTCTCGACGAAGGTGACACGTCAGTATCGTATCAGTCCTTTGAATCTGCCCTGGCGGTCATTCAAAGGCTAGGTACAGAAGCGGAAATGGCAAAGGTGGACATTGAATCGGCCTTTCGCCTCCTCCCTATTCACCCGGAGAGCTTCTACCTGATGGGGTGCATGTTTCAGGAACGGTACTACGTGGACCGCTGCTTACCAATGGGTTGCAAAATATTGTGCGCATATTTTGAACTGTTTAGTTCTTTCCTGCATTGGGCTGTAGTTAACGAATCCGGGCTGGCACATGTAGCTCATTATTTAGATGATTTCCTTTTCTTGTAGAGGGCAGGATCCAGAGATTGTGCTAGGCTTCTGGCGAGCATGCAGCAACTGTCTTCGTGCTTAGGTGTTCCGCTAGCGGGAGAAAAGACGGAAGGTCCATGCACCCGCAATGTATTCTTAGGCATAGAAATTGATACCGTAGCCGGGGAATGCAGATTGCCGGCACAAAAGGTTGAATCTGCCTTGTCAGCTATACAGGCTGGTAGGTCCATGCTACAGGACTTTCAATCTTTGCTAGGCTTCTTAAACTTTGCGTCTCCGTCTAGGGTGATCCCCATGGGTAGGATATTTAACTGGGTTATTTAGGTTAAGTCTAAGTTATTGTTTTAACAAATGCAACCCTTGTCCCCGGATGAGTAGGTTTTTTTTTTCTCCCATAACTGGTGTCTGTGTGTTTATTGGGGTTTATGGGTTAAGGGTATTGCATCACCTAGCGGGTAAGGTATAGAACATTTTACCCTTACAGACTTTCCCATAAACTGTTTTCCTTTAAACACTCCCTAAAGACAATATTGTTCAATAAACCCAACCAACCAACTCAGTAAAACAAATTAATTCCACCTACCTAATTGCCCTAACTCTGTACTAACACTATTCTCACCCTTGCAGCCCTCACCTCCTGTTTCTCACCCTCCTACCCTTCTAGATTGTAAATCCCACTGGAATAGGGCTCTCAACAAATAATACTGTATTTGATAAATTTTGTCTTGTCTCTTACAAATATTGTATCATCATTATACTTTTATCATTTGTACCTATGGGCAGCGTTGCAGAATTTGTTGGCGCTTTATAAATGAAGTATAATAATAATAATTTAAATTTAAAGTATTTATGTGTTTTACTGTATATTTACTTTACATTTTTCCCATTCCAATGTTCTTCAATTACAGGATAATTTAATTTTTATTGTAAATACATATTTCTATATATCTCTATATATACCTATACCTGTATATCTATTCCTAAAGGCATATAGGTATAGATATGTATTTTACATTAACAGTATCAGTTATATATAGAAACATATATTTAATAATAAAAATTACATTCTTTTCTATGTGAAGAACATAGGAATGTAAAATATGCGTAACGCACATCGGGGCTCGTGATTTAGGTTTAATGCGGTGTTGGTTAGCACACATGAAGAATTGCTAACTTGAATGCGTGTTTTTGAAATATTAAATATTAAAAAATATTAAACATTATTATAAATACTGTAATATATATATATATATATATATATATATATATATATTATGGATTCATAATGTTTACAGTATGTATAATAATGCTTATTAATTTTTATCAATATTTTTTTATATTTTATATTTAAAATTTCAATAACGCTCATTGCAGTTAGCAATTCTTCTCGAAGAATTGACAGTGGACTTGCAGTGTCATATACTACAGGAGTAAAAATAACAAATGCTTGTTACTAATACAACACTGACACCTACAGGACAACACCTGCTTCAATGTTCAAATTTTTTTCTGTACAATTCCATAGATGTAGAATAGAAAAAACATAATTTATGTAAGAACTTACCTGATAAATTCATTTCTTTCATATTAACAAGAGTCCATGAGCTAGTGACGTATGGGATATACATTCCTACCAGGAGGGGCAAAGTTTCCCAAACCTTAAAATGCCTATAAATACACCCCTCACCACACCCACAAATCAGTTTAACGAATAGCCAAGAAGTGGGGTGATAAGAAAAAAGTGCGAAGCATATAAAATAAGGAATTGGAATAATTGTGCTTTATACAAAAAAATCATAACCACCACAAAAAAGGGTGGGCCTCATGGACTCTTGTTAATATGAAAGAAATGAATTTATCAGGTAAGTTCTTACATAAATTATGTTTTCTTTCATGTAATTAACAAGAGTCCATGAGCTAGTGACGTATGGGATAATGAATACCCAAGATGTGGATCTTTCCACACAAGAGTCACTAGAGAGGGAGGGATAAAATAAAGACAGCCAATTCCTGCTGAAAATAATCCACACCCAAAATAAAGTTTAATGAAAAACATAAGCAGAAGATTCAAACCGAAACCACTGCCTGAAGTACCTTTCTACCAAAAACTGCTTCAGAAGAAGAGAATACATCAAAATGGTAGAATTTAGTAAAAGTATGCAAAGAGGACCAAGTCGCTGCTTTGCAAATCTGATCAACTGAAGCTTCATTCCTAAACGCCCAGGAAGTAGAAACTGACCTAGTAGAATGAGCTGTAATCCTCTGAGGCGGAGTTTTACCCGACTCAACATAGGCAAGATGAATTAAAGATTTCAACCAGGATGCCAAAGAAATGGCAGAAGCTTTCTGACCTTTTCTAGAACCAGAAAAGATGACAAATAGACTAGAAGTCTTTCGGAAAGATTTAGTAGCTTCAACATAATATTTCAAAGCTCTAACAACATCCAAAGAATGTAACGATTTCTCCTTAGAATTCTTAGGATTAGGACATAATGAAGGAACCACGATTTCTCTACTAATGTTGTTGGAATTCACAACCTTAGGTAAAAATTCAAAAGAAGTTCGCAACACCGCCTTATCCTGATGAAAAATCAGAAAAGGAGACTCACAAGAAAGAGCAGATAATTCAGAAACTCTTCTGGCAGAAGAGATGGCCAAAAGGAACAAAACTTTCCAAGAAAGCAATTTAATGTCCAATGAATGCATAGGTTCAAACGGAGGAGCTTGAAGAGCTCCCAGAACCAAATTCAAACTCCATGGAGGAGAAATTGACTTAATGACAGGTTTTATACGAACCAAAGCTTGTACAAAACAATGAATATCAGGAAGAATAGCAATCTTTCTGTGAAAAAGAACAGAAAGAGCAGAGATTTGTCCTTTCAAGGAACTTGCGGACAAACCCTTATCTAAACCATCCTGAAGAAATTGTAATATTCTCGGAATTCTAAAAGAATACCAAGAAAAATGATGAGTAAGACACCAAGAAATATAAGTCTTCCAGACTCTATAATATATCTCTCTAGATACAGATTTACGAGCCTGTAACATAGTATCAATCACAGAGTCAGAGAAACCTCTTTGACTAAGAATCAAGCGTTCAATCTCCATACCTTTAAGTTTAAGGATTTCAGATCCGGATGGAAAAAAGGACCTTGCGACAGAAGGTCTGGTCTTAACGGAAGAGTCCATGGTTGGCAAGATGCCATCCGGACAAGATCCGCATACCAAAACCTGTGAGGCCATGCCGGAGCTATTAGCAGAACAAACGAGCATTCCCTCAGAATCTTGGAGATTACTCTTGGAAGAAGAACTAGAGGCGGAAAGATATAGGCAGGATGATACTTCCAAGGAAGTGATAATGCATCCACTGCCTCCGCCTGAGGATCCCGGGATCTGGACAGATACCTGGGAAGTTTCTTGTTTAGATGAGAGGCCATCAGATCTATCTCTGGAAGTCCCCACATTTGAACAATCTGAAGAAATACCTCTGGGTGAAGAGACCATTCGCCCGGATGCAACGTTTGGCGACTGAGATAATCCGCTTCCCAGACAGGAGCTGGATTCCGCCCAAACCAGAATTCGAGATACTTCTTTCATAGCCAGAGGACTGTGAGTCCCTCCTTGATGATTGATGTATGCCACAGTTGTGACATTGTCTGTCTGAAAACAAATGAACGATTCTCTCTTCAGAAGAGGCCAAAACTGAAGAGCTCTGAAAATTGCACGGAGTTCCAAAATATTGATCGGTAATCTCACCTCCTGAGATTCCCAAACTCCCTGTGCCGTCAGAGATCCCCACACAGCTCCCCAACCTGTAAGACTTGCATCTGTTGAAATTACAGTCCAGGTCGGAAGAACAAAAGAAGCCCCCTGAATTAAACGATGGTGATCTGTCCACCACGTTAGAGAGTGTCGAACAATCGGTTTTAAAGATATTAATTGAGATATCTTCGTGTAATCCCTGCACCATTGGTTCAGCATACAGAGCTGAAGAGGTCGCATGTGAAAACGAGCAAAGGGGATCGCGTCCGATGCAGCAGTCATAAGACCTAGAATTTCCATGCATAAGGCTACCGAAGGGAATGATTGTGACTGAAGGTTTCGACAAGCTGTAATCAATTTTAGACGTCTCTTGTCTGTTAAAGACAGAGTCATGGACACTGAATCTATCTGGAAACCCAGAAAGGTTACCCTTGTTTGAGGAATCAAAGAACTTTTTGGTAAATTGATCCTCCAACCATGATCTTGAAGAAACAACACAAGTCGATTCGTATGAGACTCTGCTAAATGTAAAGACTGAGCAAGTACCAAGATATCGTCCAAATAAGGAAATACCACAATACCCTGTTCTCTGATTACAGACAGAAGGGCACCGAGAATCTTTGTAAAAATTCTTGGAGCTGTAGCAAGGCCAAACGGTAGAGCCACAAATTGGTAATGCTTGTCTAGAAAAGAGAATCTCAGGAACTGAAAATGATCTGGATGAATCGGAATATGCAGATATGCATCCTGTAAATCTATTGTGGACATATAATTCCCTTGCTGAACAAAAGGCAATATAGTCCTTACAGTTACCATCTTGAACGTTGGTATCCTTACATAACGATTCAATAATTTTAGATCCAGAACTGGTCTGAAGGAATTCTCCTTCTTTGGTACAATGAAGAGATTTGAATAAAACCCCATCCCCTGTTCCGGAACTGGAACTGGCATAATTACTCCAGCCAACTCTAGATCTGAAACACAATTCAGAAATGCTTGAGCTTTCACTGGATTTACTGGGACACGGGAAAGAAAAAATCTCTTTGCAGGAGGTCTCATCTTGAAACCAATTCTGTACCCTTCTGAAACAATGCTCTGAATCCAAAGATTGTGAACAGAATTGATCCAAATTTCTTTGAAAAAACGTAACCTGCCCCCTACCAGCTGAACTGGAATGAGGGCCGTACCTTCATGTGAACTTAGAAGCAAGCTTTGCCTTTCTAGCAGGCTTGGATTTATTCCAGACTGGAGATGGTTTCCAAACTGAAACTGCTCCTGAGGACGAAGGATCAGGCTTTTGTTCTTTGTTGAAACGAAAGGAACGAAAACGATTGTTAGCCCTGTTTTTACCTTTAGATTTTTTATCCTGTGGTAAAAAAGTTCCTTTCCCACCAGTAACAGTTGAAATAATAGAATCCAACTGAGAACCAAATAATTTGTTTCCCTGGAAAGAAATGGAAAGTAGAGTTGATTTAGAAGCCATATCAGCATTCCAAGTCTTAAGCCATAAAGCTCTTCTGGCTAAGATAGCTAGAGACATAAACCTAACATCAACTCTAATAATATCAAAAATGGCATCACAGATAAAATTATTAGCATGCTGAAGAAGAATAATAATATCATGAGAATCACGATTTGCTACTTGTTGCGCTAGGGTTTCCAACCAAAAAGTTGAAGCTGCAGCAACATCAGCCAATGATATAACAGGTCTAAGAAGATTACCTGAACACAGATAAGCTTTTCTTAGAAAGGATTCAATTTTTCTATCTAAAGGATCCTTAAACGAGGTACCAACTGACGTAGGAATGGTAGTACGTTTAGCAAGGGTAGAAATAGCCCCATCAACTTTAGGGATTTTGTCCCAAAATTCTAACCTGTCAGGCGGAACAGGATATAATTGCTTAAAACGTTTAGAAGGAGTAAATGAATTACCCAATTTATCCCATTCTTTGGAAATCACTGCAGAAATAGCATTAGGAACAGGAAAAACTTCTGGAATAACCGCAGGAGCTTTAAAAACCTTATCCAAACGTATAGAATTAGTATCAAGAGGACTAGAATCCTCTATTTCTAAAGCAATTAGTACTTCTTTAAGTAAAGAGCGAATAAATTCCATCTTAAATAAATATGAAGATTTATCAGCATCAATCTCTGAGATAGAATCCTCTGAATCAGAAGAGTCCAAAGAATCAGAATGATGGTGTTCATTTAAAAATTCATCTGTAGAGAGAGAAGATTTAAAAGACTTTTTACGTTTACTAGAAGGAGAAATAACAGACAAAGCCTTCTTTATGGATTCAGAAACAAAATCTCTTATGTTATCAGGAACATTCTGCACCTTAGATGTTGAGGGAACTGCAACAGGCAATGGTACATTACTAAAGGAAATATTATCTGCTTTAATAAGTTTGTCATGACAATTATTACAAACAACAGCTGGAGGAATAGCTACCAAAAATTTACAGCAGATACACTTAGCTTTGGTAGATCCAGCAGGCAGTGATTTTCCTGTAGTATCTTCTGGCTCAGATGCAACGTGAGACATCTTGCAATATGTAAGAGAAAAAACAACATATAAAGCAAAATAGATCAAATTCCTTATAAGACAGTTTCAGGAATGGGAAAGAATGCCAAATATCAAGCTTCTAGCAACCAGAAGCAAATGAAAAATGAGACTGAAATAATGTGGAGACAAAAGCGACGCCCATATTTTTTAGCGCCAAATAAGACGCCCACATTATTTGGCGCCTAAATGCTTTTGGCGCCAAAAATGACGCCACATCCGGAACGCCAACATTTTTGGCGCAAAATAACGTCAAAAAAATGACGTAACTTCCGGCGACACGTATGACGCCGGAAACGGAAAATAATTTTTGCGCCAAAAAAGTCCGCGCCAAGAATGACGCAATAAAATGAAGCATTTTCAGCCCCCGCGAGCCTAACAGCCCACAGGGAAAAAAGTCAAATTTTTGAGGTAAGAAAAATATGATAATTCAATGCATAATCCCAAATATGAAACTGACTGTCTGAAAATAAGGAAAGTTGAACATTCTGAGTCAAGGCAAATAAATGTTTGAATACATATATTTAGAACTTTATAAATAAAGTGCCCAACCATAGCTTAGAGTGTCACAAAAAATAAGACTTACTTACCCCAGGACACTCATCTACATGTTTGTAGAAAGCCAAACCAGTACTGAAACGAGAATCAGTAGAGGTAATGGTAAATATAAGAGTATATCGTCGATCTGAAAAGGGAGGTAAGAGATGAATCTCTACGACCGATAACAGAGAACCTTATGAAATAGACCCCGTAGAAGGAGATCACTGCATTCAATAGGCAATACTCTCTTCACATCCCTCTGACATTCACTGCACGCTGAGAGGAAAACCGGGCTCCAACTTGCTGCGGAGCGCATATCAACGTAGAATCTAGCACAAACTTACTTCACCACCTCCCTTGGAGGCAAAGTTTGTAAAACTGATTTGTGGGTGTGGTGAGGGGTGTATTTATAGGCATTTTAAGGTTTGGGAAACTTTGCCCCTCCTGGTAGGAATGTATATCCCATACGTCACTAGCTCATGGACTCTTGTTAATTACATGAAAGAAATGATGGAAACTAGGCATGGGCATTTGGTTGCTTTGTTAACTTCAGAATCCGGAAGAAGGCGCACACTCGCAGCATTCAGCTCTTTTCAGAACCTGATTTATTCTTGTGAAACACACTAAGATCTGGATTTCCTCAGATCTTAGTGTGCTGCATGTTCGCAAGGATAAACCCGGCATCCAAATAGTGCGGAGAATTAAAAAGAAAAATAAAGGTGTTTTTTTTCTATTAAATAAACCAATGTCAATGTGCCAAATGTGTCCATCTCAAACTAATGTGTATAATTAATGATCAAGTGTGCTGAGCAATTTATGCCTAGATTATGGAAGATATCTTATGTACCTTCTCTTTCTGAATGGAGACATCAAGTTACAGCAGCTTCAACATTAGAAAAATATCACTATCTGTAATCTAAACACCTTGATGATTATTATTCTATACAATGTATCTAAAATTTATATATGTTGTCTCTATAATGATAATGAGCCTAAAAAATATGTTCACATACCCATTATTTCCTATAAGGACTTTGATAGGAACTTTATATACTAGTGATATAAATATGTCTTCTCTGGTTAACTTCTATATAATATTTATTGCTGATTTATAGAGAAATGTGGAAGCTATGAGAGACTGTTTTGTATAAAAGATTATTGTCAAATGTGTTTTACTCTGTTAGACTCATTTTTGATATGATATGTCTAGTTGTCATTTCTAATCTATCAATACAATTATAATAAAAAAAGAAGAAAACGAGGATATCCACATAGTGAATCCACCCTGAACTAATAAAATAAGGCCAATACAAATATACAAATACCTCTATATATCAGCATATATCAGACATTAGACTTTACTTTGTCTAATGAAGGGGTGAGAACCCCGAAACGTCACAAATTGTGAGCCAATAAAAGCACTTTTTTTTAAAAATCCAGTGAGTGCATGCTGATTATGCACCTATTACTTTGCTTGCCTGCACCCTGGTAGTTGACGCTTAGGTGAGAGTGCGGTCTGCTGTGATAGTGTATATGTATATATATATATATATATATATATATATATATATATATATATACATATACATATACATATACACTAAGTACAAAAGGATGCAGTCTCACCTAGTAGGCAACTGCCAGGGTGCCAGCAGGTTAAAGGGACACTGAACCCAATTTTTTTCTTTCGTGATTCAGATAGAGCATGCAATTTTAAGCAACTTTCTAATTTACTCCTATTATCAAATTTTCTTCATTCTCTTGGTATGTTTATTTGAAAAGCAAGAATGTAAGTTTAGATGCTGGCCCATTTTTGGTGAACAACCTGGGTTGTCCTTGCTAATTGGACAGCACTAATAAACAAGTACTGTCCATGGTTCTGAACCAAAAATTTGCTGGCTCCTGAGCTTAGATGCCTTCTTTTTCAAATAAAGATAGCAAGAGAACGAGGAAAATTTGATAATAGAAGTAAATTAGAAAGTTACACTGTTACCCTAACACTGCGCTAACTGACCACTGATGCAGAGCCTAATAACACCTATTGTGTATCTGGCTGTACTCTACACACTTGACTGGTTTACAAAATTAAAATACAAAGCAAGATTCACAATAAAAATTGTCTAAGTGAGCTGAACGTTAAGCACTCTTTGTTGCCTAGATGTACTCTCAGTGCCGTTCCTTATACCAATATCAGTTTTGTCTATTTAACTCTACAAATACATTTCAGGCAAAAACTATATCGTTTCAAACAAAGAGTAACACCTATTCGTGTCAATAATACCTATAAATAACACTTAAAAATGACAATCACAGTAAACAATATTAGAAATCAATTGCAAGTGATACACGGTACTCTAAAAACTGACACAAAATAAAAACTAAATACTATAGCATTGAAAATGCTACCTATCTCACCTCGATGTCCCCAGGAGTATGGTAAAATCTATTATGTGTTCTGGTGCTTGAATAAGAATCCTCCTGACTCTGTAGCTGAGAGCGGTGCTGCTTTACTGATCGTTGGACGCTGAAGAGCGCCCAAACAACTGGTAGCTGTGAACACAAGAAAAGAACAGAGCGCAACCGCGACTCAAGGTAAAAGTTGTATTACTTATTTGAGCGCTAAAAACAAATTGCACTTACAAGAAGTTAGCAATATTTAAGCCTTTAGGTTTAACAATCCACTGGACCACTCTTCTCTATGTTAGCCCTCCACGCTGGAATCGGATATGGCGTCTCCGGGAAGTCCGCAGGCTTGGAAGTTAATACCCAAATAGTGAATGGTAAAAAAGTACTTGTAAAAGCAATAGGTATTAATGTCTTTCAACAGTGTCCCTTTGTGCAGTCTACGCGTTTCGTCCTCATTTATCGGGACTTTCTCAAGACTCAGGGATTAATATCCTCGTTCGCGGGGATCCTCTTCTTAAAACTCCAACTACATTTCTATAGGTTGGAATATGGACCAATCACGAGCGCCAATCTGACACACCCACTCTCAATCCATTTCTCTCAATTGCGGTGAGTCAGACCGGAGTCGCCGGTCTCCAAACTCTTATTTTCATTCAGAACAACTATATACTTAATACACATATTACTATTTGACCTAATGAATATATAAAAAATTACAAAAACACAAACCAACATATAAACACAAACTTGTCATAGTATTCTGCTTACACCTAACGGTTATGCGGCTTCTACCTAAGATACACATTGCTAACAGTTCTTAAAGAGATATTCTCATTTTCTTAAAGGGATATTCTCATTTTCATAAAGGGATATTAACATTGCCTTCTCCTTTCTACTACCTCCTATTACTAATAATAACGATGTACCAACACCAATCTTGATACTTAAGTGATATGTGTTTACCCTTAAAAATTTAAAAGAATTTTTATTGCTTTAAAAATTTAAAACATTGATTTACACGATTAAAAATAATAATAATAGATATTATTTTAAAAAATTAGTTCATACTGGTTATTTTAATCTAATTAAAATTATTACTGCTTACATGAATTTATTCTACACTTATAGGAATTATTGAATTCATGAAATTAAATCATAAATGCTTGGAGATCTAAATCTATATTTAACCCTTTTGGGGCCAAGCAGTCTAAAGATTGAATCCACTTTGTTTCTCTTTTTCTCAATTCTGTTAATCTTTGATGAGGGTTAGTAGACACAGATACTGTTTCTAAGATGCTGATTTTGAGGCTACTGGGGTCATTGTTGTGAAATACTCGAAAGTGATCGGACACACTATGTGTCTTCAAGCCTAATTCTATGTTATGAATATGCTCATAACATCTACGTTTCACTTTCCTTTTTGTCCTCCCTACATAGACACACCCACATTTGCACGTTAAGCTGTATACTACATATGTGGATTGACAGGTACCTTGTGAAGTAATGGGAAATATTTTTGAATGACTCGTATCCTCGATGAAGGCAATTTGGAAGGGGCTAGGATATTCTTGAGGTTCCTATTTTTCTTGTAAACAATATTGGGTTTGTCTTTAATTGCATCCTTAAGTAGGGGGTCTGCCTGCAGAATACCCCAATGTTTATTCAGGATTCTCCTAAATAGTAATATGTGTATTAAGTATATAGTTGTTCTGAATGAAAATAAGAGTTTGGAGACCGGCGACTCCGGTCTGACTCACCGCAATTGAGAGAAATGGATTGTGAGTGGGTGTGTCAGATTGGCGCTCGTGATTGGTCCATATTCCAACCTATAGAAATGTAGTTGGAGTTTTAAGAAGAGGATCCCCGCGAACGAGGATATTAATCCCTGAGTCTTGAGAAAGTCCCGATAAATGAGGACGAAACGCGTAGACTGCACAAAGGGACACTGTTGAAAGACATTAATACCTATTGCTTTTACAAGCACTTTTTTACCATTCACTATTTGGGTATTAACTTCCAAGCCTGCGGACTTCCCGGAGACGCCATATCCGATTCCAGCGTGGAGGGCTAACATAGAGAAGAGTGGTCCAGTGGATTGTTAAACCTAAAGGCTTAAATATTGCTAACTTCTTGTAAGTGCAATTTGTTTTTAGCGCTCGAATAACTAATAAAAATTAGAAAGTTGCTTAAAATTGCATGATGTATCTGAATCATGAAAGAAAGAATTTGGGTTCAGTGTCCCTTTAAATATACAAGATATATGAAGGCACTCACTGGTCTTTTCAAGGTGTATTTAATAAAAATGTTTTTTCCATTAAATACAGCTTAAAAAGACCAGTGAATACCTTCATATATCTTGTATATATATATATATATATATATATATATATATATATATATATATATATATATATATATATATATATATATATATATACTGTATATAGTAGGATATGGGTAATACTTAGCTCCGCTTCGTATTGCTCCTGTGAGAGCGCTGAGATTCAAAAAAGCTCAGATCAGTTTTGCATGCCCAGTTTCTAAATATCCTCCTCACTGGAGCAGGTAGAAACAAGCTGAAAGATGCAAAAGGGTAGGGAAAGAAGCACCACACAATAGATCTAACTAAGCGTAGATGGTGTTTAAAAGGCACTCAGTCAAATCAAAAGCCAAATGCACACTTACAATAAAACACCTCACTTAAAGCTGAGGAACACTTATAAGTCACATCAAAGTAAAAGTAAAACCAAGGTAATCTGTCACCTGTATCCTCTGATCCCACAGTGCTGGCAAGACCAATGTTCAAGCTGAAGGGTAAACTATATCTTTCTTTGCCGCTGGCAATATTGTTCGGTCTTCTGTCCTGACGGTTTCCTTTCAGGTCCCTTTGCCGAGATTCAACCTGTCCCATTGGCTCCTCTGCTGGTTTCCGCTCTGACGCTGTCCGTTGAGTGACGTCTGCTTCCAGTGATCCGAGTCCACGCTTGTCTGACGGGCGACTTTTGGTCCCGTCCTGCCTGCTTCGGTACACGTTTGTACCGCTACTCTTGTGAGTATTACACTGTGGGGGGACCTCTCTGCTCTACCTTCGACTGGTTGCTTTAGACGATACTTGTCCCATGAGGCGCCTCTTCTATCTGTCTCCTACAGGTTACCCGATATTCATCCTCCACTTCTAAGAGTGCTGCCTGGTCCGTTCCGAATCAGCTACTATCCCTGACTCTGTGATCATCTGCGCACTTCTTTAGAGACTCATTTGCTCTATTCCATCAGTCATCTTCCTAGGCTACGGCCGACGAAGTTTTTGTTGCATTTGATTTGGATCATGTGTTGAGTAATTGTTTTATATTTCTATAGTTGTTGTAATATTTATTTTACTCTTTGCCACACGAATTGTACACTATCACATTATCACGTATGTGCAACTACTAACCTCTTTCCTTACAGGGTTTTATACATTTCTCCACCTTTTATATCACTTCTTATATCTTATAGGGGGGTTCACATAGATCATTAGGATCTCCACGGTGTAATATATGAGCCTTTATATTATTGCAACTACCATTTACGTTCAATATATTTATATTTTTGATTGGTGATCCGTAGTGGTACCAAGCATTATTGCTTTAATAATTTTTATAGGCTATGGCCGCTTAAGTTTTTGCCGTATTTGATTTTGTTGACTAAGTGTTTTTTTATTTTTGGTTGTTACAATATCTTTCCCTCAGTTAGTCACACGACTATATCACGTATTTGTTATTACTTCCCTTTATTTCTATAGGGTCATATGTACACGCTTGTGCTTTTTGTATCTCTCTTAGGAGTGTCTCACTTAGACCTTTAGGATTTTATCCCACGGTTCATTACATGAGTCTTTTTATCATCTCAATTGGTATTCACGCTGAATATATTTATATTTTGTAGTGGTGGTTTTTAGTTGTTATAAACAATATTGTTTATTTTTTATTTTTATTTCCAAGAGTTTGTTACTATCATCGTCTTCCAAATATTCACTTATTGCACTGTATTATTAGTCACTCACGTGATTTGTTATTTCAAATTGTTTTGAATTATCACTTGTTATTGGTTTAATTATACACAATGCTTTCAGTGAGCGAAAGGAATAACAAGAGATTGCTGCTTGTGTCGCACACTGAATCTACGAATATTACAACTAACTCTGATTGTTCCATTGAGAATTTGTCCATTCATGCACTTTTTGCAAGACTAGAAGAGTCAATCAATGTCGAATGTATACATTGGTTAGATGCAGAAATGTTGCAGAAATACATTGACAAAGAACAGATCCCCGTGGACTTAGGATTTTCAAAAGTTGCTCATTTAAAGACGATCCTACTGTAAACTCTCAATGGGATAAAGCATTAACCATATGCTCTAATACACTTTTGAAAATCCTGATTGCCCACAGGAAAACTTTAGTTGAACAATCTTCTAAAGAAATAGATTCCATTCAAAAGAGTCTAGAGAAATTTAAAACTTCCAATCTCTATGACGAACTAAATACTATGGTCTTACAGAAAACAGATGTTTATCAAAAGGAACTAATGGCGGTTAAAAACCGTAAACTTATTAGGGACGAAGAAGATTACCAAAAAGGTCAGATACATACATATCACAAGAACAAGAGACCTAATATACCTAGCCCTCACTCAAGGGGTACTTCAGACCCTCAATTGAATGCCATTCCACAGGATAGGGATGATCAACAGTCATTTGCGGGGGAGCCAACAAATGGCCCTGCCAATGAGTGGACCACGGTACATCATTCGAAAAATAAAAACAAAAATAAAAATAAACATAATACAAATACTTGGAACAATAATCAGTCTTCTAACAAAAATGACCAGTGGACGAAAGGCAATGGTCAGAACCCTTATTCTCATAATGGCAATGACCATTGGCATAAAGGTAGTGATCATCTGCCTAACGGTCCCGATCGGAGTGTGTATAGACATCAAGGTGAATATAACAGAGGGCATCAATTTAGTTATAACAGTCCGAACTATAGATCTAGATCTGATCATAGAGGCCCTAAGGAAGGTAGGAATGTGAATTTTGAACAGCATTATAATGGTTCCCATTATCCTAGATATGACATAGAAACACCTCCATCAAATCGTGCCTCTAAAAATCATCACCAAATACAAGGTAACTCTGCTTACCACCACACATCAAATCCATCATCATATAATCATGGTCATGGATACTCGAGAGATAATTTTTATAGAGACCAGGGCCCCTCGCACAATAGAAGGGTCCTTGAGAGTAGTCATGAGACCACATCCAATAGACCTGCAATGAATGCTGACACAAGTTCACATCCTGTTGGCCATAATCTTGGCCATAATCTTGGCCCTAGTAATAATCCGAGTCCCTACCATCATAATGACAGCCAAGTCATTACCCCTAATACCGACTCTCCAAACTATTTTTTAGGGTCAGGCCACAGACAATCGTCATGGAAACAAAAAACGATTGCCAGTTACGTAGAGTCAGTGATCTCCCTCACTGCCCCCCCAAAAGGGAAAAGACCTCACGGAAATGAGGGTGTAGAGGACGTAGCACAGCCCTCAAAGAGGCAAGATTACAGACCCTGAGTAAGGGTATCTTTAATCTGTCGTCACACATTTTATCAGATGATAAAGTCATAAAGAAGAAGCAGCACCAACCTTCTTCTTTGTGACTTTATATTGTGTGGAGTACAGTGCAGTATTCCTGAAGCGTGCACACCTTGTTACTTTCAGGTGCTGGATTTTTGGTTTGTTATCTTATCAGATGATGAAATACGGGTATTAGGCAAAGGCCTTTCCTTCAGTCCTACCAACAAGCACAATGTGTTCTCACTTTTTGTGGACTTGAACCATTTTACTCAAAAATTGTCATTGCAAAAATACTTTGCCGAAAAGACACTTAGGAATAGTACACTGATGCCCATTTTGATAGACTCTATGGGGGCCAGACTTAGTCAAGAAATGGTTCCTGTTTTTGAGCCTGATACTTTAATTGATCAACTATGTGAGGGGTATATACATACCAATTTTAAGAACAAATCAAATTTTGTGCCTCAGCTGAAGAATAATGCCCATATTGAAATCTTCAGGCAACTTGTTAGTGATGATTTTGACAAAATCTCCAAAAAAATTAATGGACAAAACAACCTTTTCCCTAATGAGAAAAAAGCTTTGGAAAGTCTTAAAAACAACAAATCCATTGTTATAAGACAGGCCGATAAAGGTAGAGGGGTTGTTCTCCAAGATCTAGGTGACTTTTTAGTGGAGGCCAGAAAAATCCTGTTTGATGTTAATTACTATATGAAACTGGACTCTGATCCTACTGTGAGTTTCAAAGCTATTTTAAAAGATATTGTTGAATCTGCCTATAAAGAAGGTATACTCCTAAAAAAGAGAGGGATTTTTTGGTTCCTGATGAACCTAATTTGGCATTTTATTACCATCTGCCAAAGATACATAAGAATTCCTCATGCCCACCAGGTCGACCCATCATAGCAGGGATAGGCAGTTTAACTGATAACGTATCTTCATACGTCGACCATTTTTTGCAGAAATACGTACTGGGTCTCGAATCCTATATTCGAGATTCCACAGATCTTTTTAATAAATTAGAGCAATATAGCATTACATCAGACATGCTATGGATTACCTGTGATGTTCAGGCGCTTTACTCCAATATTCCCCATAATTTGGGCTTGGAGGCAGTGTCTAAATTCCTTGAACAGGATTTCTATCTGGCAACCAAAGAGAATTTTTGTTACAGCTAATATCTTTCATCCTAGAGCACAATTATTTTGTGTTTCAGGATGAATTTTTTCTCCAAACTAAGGGTACTGCCATGGGTACCAGGTTCGCCCCGAGTTATGCTAATCTGTATATGGGCCATTTCAAACATAATTTTATATCTGACTCACACTTTGGGGCGAGCCTGGTATTCTATGGCAGATACATTAATGACCTTATTTTCATCTGGAGAGGTGATGAGTCTTCAGCCATTTCTTTTGTGGAACATTTGAATTCCAACGATAGGGGTCTGACTTTTACAAGTTCAATAAATAAAAAATCAATTGTTTATCTGGACCTTAATCTATGTTTCAATGAAGGTAAGGTGACTAGCACCACCTATTTTAAGATGGTTGATTGTAACAGCTATTTGGATTTTAAAAGTTGTCACTTTCATGCTTGGAAACAAAATGTACCGTATGGCCAGTTCAAACGTATCCGCCGCAATTGCAGCACTTTATCTGATTATGATTCTCAAAGTTTGACTTTGAAAGAACGTTTTTTGAAATAGAACTATCCACCCAGTATTATTGAAAAAGGCTATAGAAGGGCCAGATCGGATGATAGGAATAGGTATTTTACCAATCCAACCAAACATTCGGGACAAAAAACTAACAATATAAATAAATTCCCTCTTTTCATAACACAATATAATTCTAATCATGAACTAATTAGAAATGTTCTTGATAAACATTGGGACATTTTGACCAAGGATCCTATTTTGGGCAAGCTGATAGGCAATAAACCAAAGGTTGTCTACAGGAGAGCCCCCACATTAAAGACTCTGCTAGCACCTAGTAAGATAGTTAAGCATAAGAGGCAACCTGTGTCTACTAAACCTATGTCAAATGTATTACCTTCTGGCTCATATAGGTGTAGAGCCAGCAGATGTAAGATGTGTCATTTGATTGACACTAAACAAAAAACTTTTCGATCTAATATCACTAATAGATCTTATTCTATCATTGGTTATGTTTCTTGTGCATCAAACTATGTTGTATATCTACTTACTTGTTTGTGTGGCATTCAATATGTGGGGCGTACCTGTAGGCGTTTCAGCACTAGGTGGTCCGAACATAAACGGAATATGAAGAACAATTACAAGAACCATAGTGTCTCTAGACACTGCAATAACGTGCACAATGGTGACACCAATTGCTTCTCTGTGACTCCTATAGAGCATGTACCTAAATCCCATTTATACAACAGATACTTTAGATTAAGACAGAGAGAAACATATTGGATCCATGTTCTGAAATGCATGCATCCAGATGGGCTCAACCTGTGTGTTGACCTAGCAGCCTTCCACTAGTCCCATATACTGTGCCCACCATTAGAGTTTCTCTTTGGTACCTGATCAGATATAGTTTACATTATTCTATCAGTCTATGACCATCTTCCTATTAGTGTAGTACTGATAATAGGACTCATGACTATAAAGTTACTATAAAATCTGATCCACCAATATCTGAACACACTCAGAAAATTGATATTCCAAGCCTATTATATGTTCCCAATTGCAGTTTTATAATTCAGTCTGACTTGTATTTGTTAGGGTTTAGAGACCACCACTGAGATTACCCTTAGTGTCAATGGCACTTCCGATACCTTTGAGGGCTTTTGAGTCTCCCCATTATGACCCTTCCCCTATCCCTTCTTTATTCTCCTGATATTTGTTTTTAATTGTAGTTTCACCTGTATCTACCAGGGCAAAGAGACTACCCCCTTGATTATTTATCAGTTTAACTGGCATTTTAATGCCCTTGAGGGCTTACCAGTTTTCTCTATGATGATACTCTTCTCTTTTGTACCATCAGGTTCATTTTGATATTTCAATTTAGTATCGGCAATCATGACACATATTTTTTCTTGTTTGTATGCCTCAGGTGCGGTTGTATATTCATTTTATCTTTGATATCATTGTATATTAACAATTTATTACAATATTCTATACCATGGTATTATCAATTTTTTTATATAATTGTACACTTAATTAATAATTTTTAATTGAACATTGTTTGTATTAAAGAAAACGTTTTGTCTAGTTCTAAGGAATGTATTTATGTTTGTAAATTACATTTTAACATTTTATCTATATCATAGTAGTTATTGTTATTTTCAATCACCACTGTATCATATTTTTGTATCTATGTTAGCACTCTAGCTTATGATGTTATGAAGTCTATCCGCTGCTCTAGCTCCTCAGACACTCCCCATCAAAGTGTTTTCATGTTACAATGTTCGTCACTGTTGGAGGTGTGGGAGAGGCAGGAGCTCTGTGATTGGCCCAGGTGTGTTTTAAATAGAGCAGGTATTTCCATGTATTAGTATCAGCCTGATGAAACGACTATTTGTTGAGAAACGCGTTGCTGGACGCATGTTTTTATCTGTATATACTCATTAAATTTTACCTGAGTATTACACACCTGCCTGAACTGTATCTTTCTTTGCCGCTGGCAATATTGTTCGGTCTTCTGTCCTGACGGTTTCCTTTGAGGTCCCTTTGCCGAGATTCAACCTGTCCCATTGGCTCCTCTGCTGGTTTCCGCTCTGACGCTGTCCGTTTAGTGACGTCTGCTTCCAGTGATCCGAGTCCACGCTTGTCTGACGGGCGAATTTTGGTCCCGTCCTGCCTGCTTCGGTACACGTTTGTACCGCTACTCTTGTGAGTATTACACTGTGGGGGGACCTGTCTGCTCTACCTTCGACTGGTTGCTTTAGACGATACTTGTCCCATGAGGCGCCTCTTCTATCTGTCTCCTACAGGTTACCTGAAGGGTAAACTAGCAGCTCCTGACTTGTTCCACAACACCAAAGGGGATATAATCCACAGGTACAATTTCTCTTAGTCCATTATACCTCAACTGGGGAGGGGATCCAGGAAGTGGTAACAACTGTCCGTAAGGTACCTGCAATAAAACCAAACACAAAACACGCTGCAATAGGTGGGTGTGGCCTAACACATTTTGCGGGTACAATCCCGCTTCATCAGAGGTGTGCCCTCCTATCCAGACCTATGCTATTAAATACTCTGTTTAGAGACACACCCACCTATCACAGCGAATCTCTGGCTCTTATTAAAAATACCATATACAGATAAATAAACTGGTCAAACTTACATCATACCAGAGAAATCTATTTGTATATATAAACCCAATACTTTATTACACCTATCTTAGTAGCTACATGGTGACCTGCCCCCCTTCCCTGTATGCAAAGTTTTATCTCTATTTTCCACTGGTATAGATCATTCTCATATTTACATTGACACTTCTCGCTACTCCTACTCCCTATTCCTAGTGCCTTCACAAATATTAGAGTGTATTATCCATAATCCAGATCTATATAGTGTAGTGCCTAGAGAATTACTCTGCCAAAATAACTGAGAACCCTCAAAAAAAAAAGGAGCTTAAAAATTAGGGTAAATAATTTTGTATGTCACCTCGGCCGCAGGCGGGATCACATTTTTTATTTTATAAATTATCATCTTATAATGAAGAAGTGGAGAAGCTGGAGTTAAATAGTGACACCAATATGAGCTTCACCTCATAATGACCAAATGAAAAGTATAGACAAGCGGTCTGATACACATAATTAGTGATGTCGCGAACTTAAATTTTTTTGGCGCAAACCGCCAAACCGCGCGAACCGCCATTGACTTCAATAGGCAGGCGAACTTTAAAACCAACAAGGACTCTTTCTGGCCACAATAGTGATGGAAAAGTTGTTTCAAGGGTACTAACACCTGGACTGTGGCATGCTGGAGGGGGATCCATGTCAAAACTCCCATGGAAAATTGCATAGTTGATGCAGAGTCTGCTTTTAACCCATAAAGGGCATAAATCACCTAACATTAATAAATTGTTTGCAATAACGTGCTTTAAAACATCAGTTACGATGTCGTATCGATCAGGTAGTGTAAGGGTTACGCCCGCTTCACAGTGACAGACCAAACTCCAAGTGTAACGCACCGCAAACAATCGCAAACAGTCCATTTGCACAACCACAAGATAGATAGATTTGATAGATAGATACATAGATTACATAGCTCAATCGATGCAATATACATATGATCGATACAAATTACATAGATCAATAGATGCAATATACATTTGATAGATACGAATTACATAGATCAATAGATGCAATATCCATTTGATAGCTAAGAATGTTATCCATCCAAAGATGCAATATACATTTGATAGATACGAATTACATCGATCAAAAGATGCAATATACATTTTATAGATACGAATTACATCGATCAATAGATGCAAAATACATTTGATAGATACGATTGATAGATAGATTTGATAGATAAAATATATAGATTTGAAAGATATATAATTTCCCTGACAGAGTATAACAATAAGACATGCGGTCTGGGACCCGTGGTGTGTTAAGTAGTACTATTCTTAGCAGTTTACGACGACCTGTTACTCCCCCTATCGGGGGAGGTCTATATGGCCTGCATTTTTGGAACAGGGAAATGGAAGAAGATGATTGGTCTGTCCTCCAACTTCAAATTTGTCAAAAACACAAAACAGTCCGGACACGAGATAGATAGATTTGATAGATAGATATACATAGATTGATAGTTAGATAGAATCGAAGAACAGAAGATAAATAGATAGATTTGATAGATATATAATTACCCTGACAAAGTATAATAATTAAACATGCGATCTGGGACCATGGTAACTAGGTTGTGTTAAGTAGTACTATTCTTAGCACTTTCATCCCTGTAACTCCTCCTATCGGGGGAGGTCTATATGGCCTGCATGATTACCCTGACAAAGTAGAACAACAAGACACGCGGTCTGGGATCCAGGATAACTAGGTTGTATTAAGTAGTACTGTTCTTAGCAGTTTAATCCCTCTTACCCCCCCTATCGGGGAAGGTCTATATGGCCTGCATGATTACCCTGACAAAGTATAACAACAAGACACGCGGTCTGGGACCCAGGATAACTAGGTTGTGTTAAGTAGTACTGTTCTTAGCAGTTTAATCCCTCTTACTCCCCCTATCGGGGGAGGTCTATATGGCCTGCATGATTACCCTTACAAAGTATAACAACAAAACATGCAGTGTGGGACCCATGGTAACTAGGTTGTGTTAAGTAGTACTATACTTAGAACTTTAATCCCTGTTACTCCCCCTATCAAGGGAGGTCTATATGGCCTGCATGATTACCCTGACAAAGTATAATAACAAAACATGTGGTCTGGGACCCATGGTAACTAGGTTGTGTTAAGTAGTACTATTCTTAGCACTTTAATCCCTGTTACTCCCCCTATTGGGGGAGGTCTATATGGCTTGCCTGATTATCCTGACAAAATATAACAACAAGATATGCGGTCTGGGAACCACTGTTAACTAGGTTTTGTTAAGTTGTACTATTCTTAGCACTTTAATCCCTGTTACTCCCCCTATCGGGGGAGGTCTATATGGCCTGCCTGATTATCCTGACAAAATATAACAACAAGACATGCGGTCTGGAAACCACTGTTAATGTTAACTAGGTTGTGTTAAGTTGTACTATTCTTGGCACTTTAATCCCTGTTACTCCCCCTATCAAGGGAGGTCTATATGGCCTGCATGATTACCCTGACAAAGTATAACAACAAAACATGTGGTCTGGGACCCATGGTAACTGTCATGAGATGCAGGACATATGCAGGACACAGCAATGATGGTACAACTCTATTTTATTACAGAGCATAGCAATACACATCCAGACAGGTTGATTGTACTAAACTAACTGCGACACAGACACCGGACCTAAGCCCCGCCCACATGCTAGTGACATCACATCCTGCTCTCATCACATCTTCCCCTTTTTCAAAGGCAAAGCATACATTTGCATATATTAAATAACAAGGTACACCAACAGGGTATACAACAACATTTTGTTTTAGAACATTATAAAAACAGATAGATTAGAAAACATGAACAAATGAATTACATCCTGACTTGGACATCGGGGTAGACTACCCTAGTCCACAGTGACCATGGGATTATTCTGCCCATACTTCCGGTCACTGTTCTAGCTAAAGTCAGTCCCTGTATCGGGCCGGAAGCCTCACCACTCTTCCGCTTGATGTAACTTTGCATGAACTGTCCTCTGATACAGAAGATGGTGAACAAGAGTCTGCTGGAGGCAAAGATATATCCCCGCTATGATCTTGCTGAGGGGAAGGCACCTCTCTTAGAACAGGGGATCCCACCGGCGGTGGTACTGAGGTATCCGGTTCCAGACTCTCAGGTACAGGCTGAAGATGTCTTCGGTTACGGCGTGTAACCGTCCCTCCCTCTGTAAGGACTGTGTAAGACCTTGGTTCTGGAGAGCGGCCCACTACCGTAGCAGGCGTCTTCCATTTCTTCTCATCATCCAGTTTAATTCTGACACTTTGGCCCGCTTTCAGTTCCTGTAAAGGCCTGACAGAATGTCTCCTGTCGTAGAAGAAACGATAACCCTTTTTGGCCTCTTCATCCCTCCTAAGGACTTCGTCCCGAGGAACAGGGCCAGGCGGCTTGAAGACACCCACTGAGGGTAAAGTGGTGCGAATCTG
Organism: Bombina bombina; assembly: GCF_027579735.1. Classification (NCBI taxonomy): domain Eukaryota; kingdom Metazoa; phylum Chordata; class Amphibia; order Anura; family Bombinatoridae; genus Bombina; species Bombina bombina. The sequence goes on from NC_069501.1 coordinate 627,345,835, forward strand.
GCGTCCTAGCATCAGCTGTGCCGGGCTAAACCCGGTGGCTTGAATGGGCGTCGCCCTGTATGACAAGAGAGCTAGGTACGGTTCAGATTGCTTTAGAATGAATTTTGTTGTTTGAACTGCCCTTTCAGCCATTCCGTTGGCCTGCGGATAATGTGGACTTGACGTGGAATGTTCAAAATCATATTCCCTGCTGAAAGCACTGAACTCTGTAGAAGCGAACTGCATGCCATTATCACTCACCAGCTCCATTGGAATGCCCCAGCGGGCGAACAAGCTCTTCAGGCGAATGATAACGGCCTGACTTGTGATATCATTCAGGGGTGCTATTTCCAAATACCTGGAATAGTAGTCGATAACAACAAGAAACTTTATCCCGTGCAGTTCGCACAAATCAGCAGCTATTTTCTGCCACGGCCCCGCAGGCAGCGGAGTAGACATTAAGGGCTCCCTTCTCTGAGTAGGCCGGCGTTCCCGGCAAAAGGCACATTTAGACACGTGATTTGCAATGTCGGAGCTGATCCCAGGCCACCACACAGCTGTAGCTGCTCTTTCTCTGCACTTTGTAATGCCTAAGTGGCCATCGTGAATCCTGTTTAACATCTCCTTCCTCATGCTGACAGGAATTACAATACGGTCTTGGAACAGCACCAACCCCTCCAGCTCCGTGAGCTGCGACCTCTCTGGCTGGTAAGCATTTAAAGACATCCAGGCTGCCCGGCTCTCGGGCCAGCCATCTCTTATGTACCTTATAACTTCTTGCAGATCTGTGTCCAAATATGTCTCTTTCTTTATCTCTTCCAGTTTCCTTGAAGAAATGGACTTAGAGGCCAGAACTGAATCAACATACACTTTTACATCCGACTCTGTGGAGGATTCTTCAGCAGCAGCCAGCGGGAGCCTGGACAGTGTATCTGCCACAACCAGCTGCTTCCCCGGCACATGCACTGCCTGAACATTGAACCTGAGTAGTCTCATTAAAAGTCTCTGGCATCTCAAGGGTGTTTTGTCGATGTCATAAGAATTGATAAGAGGGACTAGCGGTTTGTGGTCAGTTTCCAGACTAAATTTCTCCAAACCCACTAGATAACGCTGAAAGCGCTCACAGGCCCAAACTGCAGCCAGGCACTCTTTCTCAATTTGAGCGTATTTTGACTCCGCAGCCGTCAGTGTGCGGGAACAGTAGGCGATGGGCTGTAGTTTGTTGTCATTCAGCTGCAGGAGTGCAGCCCCCAACCCATAACTGCTTGCATCAGCACTAACCACAGTCTTTTTTGAAGGGTCGTAGAACCCCAGCACTGGGGCAGACCCCAGCAGGGACTTAGCATGCAGGAACGCTTTTTCTTGTGAGGGTCCCCAGACCCAGGCAACATCTTTCTTAAGCAACTCTGTGATAGGGTGCAAAACTGTAGATAAATCTGGAAGAAACTTGCCCACGTAATTTACAAGGCCCAATATCTGTCTCAGCTCATGTACATCAGAAGGGCTTTTCATCTGTTCGATAGCCCGAATTTTCTCGGGGTCCGGCTTGATGCCATCCCCGTTGATGATATGCCCAAAGTAGCATAATTCAGTTTTCCTAAAATGACATTTTTCTTTATTCAGCTTCAGCCCAGACTCTTTGATAGCCTGCAGCACACAACTCAAACGCTGATCATGCTCCTCCACTGTAGACCCATACACTAGAATGTCGTCCATGACGACTGCTGTGCCCACGTGGCCACTCAGGAGAGAACTCATTTCCCTCTGAAAGATCTCAGGAGCGGAGGATATCCCAAAGGGAAGTCTGCAGAAACAGAACCGACCTACCGGAGTGATAAAGGTAGTCAGTTTGCGGCACTTTGGATCCAGGGGGATCTGCCAAAAGCCGCTAGAAGCGTCTAATGTGGAAAAGAACTTCGCCCCAGCCAACTTCGGGGCTATATCTTCCAGTGTCAGCAGCACAAATCTCTCTCTCTTCACTGCCTCATTCAACCTTTTCAGGTCCACACAGATGCGCACCTTTCCGTTTTTCTTTGCAACTGGAACAATGGGGGCACACCAATCAGTTGCTTCAACAACCTCTTCAATAACCCCCATAGACTTCATGCGCATGAGCTCTTTCTCCACTTGAGGCATGAGCGGGAACGGAATTCTACGAGGAGTAGAAATACTGTACGGGACTGCGTCACTTTTAAGTGCTATACGGACAGGTTTGCAGCTCAGTAGGCCCAACTCGCCAAACATATCTTCAGAGATCTCATTCACTCTGGCCACGAGGCCCAAGTCACAGGCTGCTTTTCTGCTCAATAAACTGTTAACACACTGACCTCGGATCACATGCACCCACATGGTGAACTTCCTTTGTTTGTACTCACAGCTGGCAAGAAATTTCCCCACACAATCAATGCGGCCACCAGGACTATGAACATTTGTAGTAACCTTCGCCAGCTGGGGCTGTCGAGGCAGTTTCATAAATTCAGCAAAACAGAATTTATGTTTACCTGATAAATTTCTTTCTCCAACGGTGTGTCCGGTCCACGGCGTCATCCTTACTTGTGGGATATTCTCTTCCCCAACAGGAAATGGCAAAGAGCCCAGCAAAGCTGGTCACATGATCCCTCCTAGGCTCCGCCTACCCCAGTCATTCGACCGACGTTAAGGAGGAATAATAGCATAGGAGAAACCATATGGTACCGTGGTGACTGTAGTTAAAGAAAATAAATTATCAGACCTGATTAAAAAACCAGGGCGGGCCGTGGGCCCGACACACCGTTGGAGAAAGAAATTTATCAGGTAAACATAAATTCTGTTTTCTCCAACATAGGTGTGTCCGGTCCACGGCGTCATCCTTACTTGTGGGAACCAATACCAAAGCTTTAGGACACGGATGAAGGGAGGGAGCAAATCAGGTCACCTAAATGGAAGGCACCACGGCTCGCAAAACCTTTCTCCCAAAAATAGCCTCAGAAGAAGCAAAAGTATCAAACTTGTAAAATTTGGTAAAAGTGTGCAGTGAAGACCAAGTCGCTGCCCTACATATCTGATCAACAGAAGCCTCGTTCTTGAAGGCCCATGTGGAAGCCACAGCCCTAGTGGAATGAGCCGTGATTCTTTCGGGAGGCTGCCGTCCGGCAGTCTCGTAAGCCAATCTGATGATGCTTTTAATCCAAAAAGAGAGAGAGGTAGAAGTTGCTTTTTGACCTCTCCTTTTACCTGAATAAACAACAAACAGGGAAGATGTTTGTCTAAAATCCTTTGTAGCATCTAAATAGAATTTTAGAGCGCGAACAACATCCAAATTGTGCAACAAGCGTTCCTTCTTTGAAACTGGTTTCGGACACAGAGAAGGTACGATAATCTCCTGGTTAATGTTTTTGTTAGAAACAACTTTTGGAAGAAAACCAGGTTTAGTACGTAAAACCACCTTATCTGCATGGAACACCAGATAAGGAGGAGAACACTGCAGAGCAGATAATTCTGAAACTCTTCTAGCAGAAGAAATTGCAACTAAAAACAAAACTTTCCAAGATAATAACTTAATATCAACGGAATGTAAGGGTTCAAACGGAACCCCCTGAAGAACTGAAAGAACTAGATTGAGACTCCAAGGAGGAGTCAAAGGTTTGTAAACAGGCTTGATTCTAACCAGAGCCTGAACAAAGGCTTGAACATCTGGCACAGCTGCCAGTTTTTTGTGAAGTAACACCGACAAGGCAGAAATCTGTCCCTTCAGGGAACTTGCCGATAATCCTTTTTCCAATCCTTCTTGAAGGAAGGATAGAATCCTAGGAATCTTAACCTTGTCCCAAGGGAATCCTTTAGATTCACACCAACAGATATATTTTTTCCAAATTTTGTGGTAAATCTTTCTAGTTACAGGCTTTCTGGCCTGAACAAGAGTATCGATAACAGAATCTGAGAACCCTCGCTTCGATAAGATCAAGCGTTCAATCTCCAAGCAGTCAGCTGGAGTGAAACCAGATTCGGATGTTCGAACGGACCCTGAACAAGAAGGTCTCGTCTCAAAGGTAGCTTCCAAGGTGGAGCCGATGACATATTCACCAGATCTGCATACCAAGTCCTGCGTGGCCACGCAGGAGCTATCAAGATCACCGACGCCCTCTCCTGATTGATCCTGGCTACCAGCCTGGGGATGAGAGGAAACGGCGGGAACACATAAGCTAGTTTGAAGGTCCAAGGTGCTACTAGTGCATCCACTAGAGCCGCCTTGGGATCCCTGGATCTGGACCCGTAGCAAGGAACTTTGAAGTTCTGACGAGAGGCCATCAGATCCATGTCTGGAATGCCCCAAAGTTGAGTGACTTGGGCAAAGATTTCCGGATGGAGTTCCCACTCCCCCGGATGCAATGTCTGACGACTCAGAAAATCCGCTTCCCAATTTTCCACTCCCGGGATGTGGATAGCAGACAGGTGGCAGGAGTGAGACTCCGCCCATAGAATGATCTTGGTCACTTCTTCCATCGCTAGGGAACTCCTTGTTCCCCCCTGATGGTTGATGTACGCAACAGTCGTCATGTTGTCTGATTGAAACCGTATGAACTTGGTCCTCGCTAGCTGAGGCCAAGCCTTGAGAGCATTGAATATCGCTCTCAGTTCCAGAATATTTATCGGTAGAAGAGATTCTTCCCGAGACCAAAGACCCTGAGCTTTCAGGGATCCCCAGACCGCGCCCCAGCCCATCAGACTGGCGTCGGTCGTGACAATGACCCACTCTGGTCTGTGGAATGTCATCCCTCGTGACAGGTTGTCCAGGGACAGCCACCAACGGAGTGAGTCTCTGGTCCTCTGATTTACTTGTATCTTTGGAGACAAGTCTGTATAGTCCCCATTCCACTGACTGAGCATGCACAGTTGTAACGGTCTTAGATGAATGCGCGCAAAAGGAACTATGTCCATTGCCGCTACCATCAACCCGATCACTTCCATGCACTGAGCTACGGAAGGAAGAGGAACGGAATGAAGTATTCGACAAGAGTCCAGGAGCTTTGTCTTTCTGGCCTCTGTTAGAAAAATCCTCATTTCTGAGGAGTCTATAATTGTTCCCAAGAAGGGAACCCTTGTTGACGGGGATAGAGAACTCTTTTCCACGTTCACTTTCCAGCCGTGCGATCTGAGAAAGGCCAGGACGATGTCCGTGTGAGCCTTTGCTCGAGGGAGGGACGACGCTTGAATCAGAATGTCGTCCAGGTAAGGTACTACTGCAATGCCCCTTGGTCTTAGCACAGCTAGAAGGGACCCTAGTACCTTTGTGAAAATCCTTGGAGCAGTGGCTAATCCGAAAGGAAGCGCCACGAACTGGTAATGTTTGTCCAGGAATGCAAACCTTAGGAACCGATGATGTTCCTTGTGGATAGGAATATGTAGATACGCATCCTTTAAATCCACCGTGGTCATGAATTGACCTTCCTGGATGGAAGGAAGGATAGTTCGAATGGTTTCCATCTTGAAAGATGGGACCTTGAGAAATTTGTTTAAGATCTTGAGATCTAGGATTGGTCTGAATGTTCCCTCTTTTTTGGGAACTATGAACAGATTGGAGTAGAACCCCATCCCTTGTTCTCTCAATGGAACAGGATGAATCACTCCCATTTTTAACAGGTCTTCTACGCAAAGTAAGAACGCCTGTCTTTTTATGTGGTCTGAAGACAACTGAGACCTGTGGAACCTTCCCCTTGGGGGAAGTCCCTTGAATTCCAGAAGATAACCCTGGGAGACTATTTCTAGCGCCCAAGGATCCAGAACATCTCTTGCCCAAGCCTGAGCGAAGAGAGAGAGTCTGCCCCCCACCAGATCCGGTCCCGGATCGGGGGCCGATATTTCATGCTGTCTTGGTAGCAGTGGCAGGTTTCTTTGCCTGCTTTCCCTTGTTCCAGCCTTGCATTGGTCTCCAAGCTGGCTTGGCCTGAGAAGTATTACCTTCTTGCTTAGAGGACGTAGCACCTTGGGCTGGTCCGTTTTTACGAAAGGGACGAAAATTAGGTCTATTTTTTGCCTTAAAAGGCCGATCCTGAGGAAGGGCATGGCCCTTACCCCCAGTGATATCAGAGATAATCTCTTTCAAGTCAGGACCAAACAGCGTTTTCCCCTTGAAAGGAATGTTTAGTAGCTTGTTCTTGGAAGACGCATCAGCCGACCAAGATTTCAACCAAAGCGCTCTGCGCGCCACAATAGCAAACCCAGAATTCTTAGCCGCTAACTTAGCCAATTGCAAAGAGGCGTCTAGAGTGAAAGAATTAGCCAATTTGAGAGCATTGACTCTGTCCATAATCTCCTCATAAGGAGGCGAGTCACTATCGAGCACCTTAATCAGTTCATCAAACCAGAAATATGCGGCTGTAGTGACAGGGACAATGCATGAAATGGGTTGTAGAAGGTAACCCTGCTGAACAAACATCTTTTTAAGCAAACCTTCTAATTTTTTATCCATAGGATCTTTGAAAGCACAACTATCCTCTATGGGAATAGTGGTGCGTTTGTTTAAAGTAGAAACCGCTCCCTCGACCTTGGGGACTGACTGCCATAAGTCCTTTCTGGGGTCGACCATAGGAAACAATTTTTTAAATATGGGGGGAGGGACGAAAGGAATACCGGGCCTTTCCCATTCTTTATTAACAATGTCCGCCACCCGCTTGGGTATAGGAAAAGCTTCTGGGAGCCCCGGCACCTCTAGGAACTTGTCCATTTTACATAGTTTCTCTGGGATGACCAAATTTTCACAATCATCCAGAGTGGATAATACCTCCTTAAGCAAAATGCGGAGATGTTCCAATTTAAATTTAAAAGTAATCACATCAGATTCAGCCTGCTGAGAAATATTCCCTAAATCAGTAATTTCTCCCTCAGACAAAACCTCCCTGGCCCCCTCAGATTGGGTTAGGGGCCCTTCAGAGATATTAATATCAGCGTCGTCATGCTCTTCAGTAACTAAAACAGAGCATCCACGCTTACGCTGACAAGGGTTCATTTTGGCTAAAATGTTTTTGACAGAATTATCCATTACAGCCGTTAATTGTTGCATAGTAAGGAGTATTGGCGCGCTAGATGTACTAGGGGCCTCCTGAGTGGGCAAGACTCGTGTAGACGAAGGAGGGAATGATGCAGTACCATGCTTACTCCCCTCACTTGAGGAATCATCTTGGGCATCATTGTCATTATCACATAAATCACATTTATTTAAATGAATAGGAATTCTGGCTTCCCCACATTCAGAACACAGTCTATCTGGTAGTTCAGACATGTTAAACAGGCATAAACTTGATAAGAAAGTACAAAAAACGTTTTGAAATAAAACCGTTACTGTCACTTTAAATTTTAAACTGAACACACTTTATTACTGCAATTGCGAAAAAACATGAAGGAATTGTTCAAAATTCACCAAACTTTCACCACAGTGTCTTAAAGCCTTGAAAATATTGCACACCAAATTTGGAAGCTTTAACCCTTAAAATAACGGAACCGGAGCCGTTTTAAGCTTTAACCCCTTTACAGTCCCTGGTATCTGCTTTGCTGAGACCCAACCAAACCCAAGGGGAATACGATACCAAATGATGCCTTCAGAAGCCTTTTATAAGTATCAGAGCTCCTCTCACATGCGACTGCATGCCATGCCTCTCAAAAACAAGTGCGCAACACCGGCGCGAAAATGAGACTCTGCCTATGCTTTGGGAAAGCCCCTAAAGAATAAGGTGTCTAAAACAGTGCCTGCCGATATTATTATATCAAAATACCCAGAATAAATGATTCCTCAAGGCTAAATAAGTGTTAATATCAATCGATTTAGCCCAAAAAATGTCTACAGTCTAAATAAGCCCTTGTGAAGCCCTTATTTACAATCGTAATAAACATGGCTTACCGGATCCCATAGGGAAAATGACAGCTTCCAGCATTACATCGTCTTGTTAGAATGTGTCATACCTCAAGCAGCAAGGACTGCAAACTGTTCCCCCAACTGAAGTTAATGCTCTCAACAGTCCTGTGTGGAACAGCCATGGATTTTAGTTACGGTTGCTAAAATCATTTTCCTCATACAAACAGAATTCTTCATCTCTTTTCTGTTTCTGAGTAAATAGTACGTACCAGCACTATTTGAAAATAACAAACTCTTGATTGAATAATGAAAAACTACAGTTAAACACTAAAAAACTCTAAGCCATCTCCGTGGAGATGTTGCCTGTACAACGGCAAAGAGAATGACTGGGGTAGGCGGAGCCTAGGAGGGATCATGTGACCAGCTTTGCTGGGCTCTTTGCCATTTCCTGTTGGGGAAGAGAATATCCCACAAGTAAGGATGACGCCGTGGACCGGACACACCTATGTTGGAGAAAAGACATTACAGTGATATCAGCTCCTGTGTCAATCTTAAAATCAACATTGGCTCCCATTACAGTAAAGGTAACTTTCCAATCTTCCTCTGAGCTTGTCCGTTCCACAACAGACCCCACAAAAGACACTTCCTGACCCTCCTGGTCACTGTCCACCTGCATCTCCTTAATGTATTCAGTTTTACACACCACTTCAAAATGGCCTATTCTGTTACATTTTCTGCATCTTTTATCTCTGGCCGGGCATATAGCACTCTGATCATGAGCCCGGTAGCACCGTGTGCATCGGCCATGTTGCGCCCATCCACTTCTAGGCCTTTCCAGTACTTTAGATCTACCGCTCACACTGTGCCTTTCACTAGTAATTTTCCTAGACTGTTGCACTTCATCCACAATACTCTCAGACCTCAGATCAGCACTTTGCTTTTTCACCAGTTCACTCTGGCGGGCCATCCTAATAGCCCCGTCTAACGTTAAATCAGGCTCTAACTGCAGCTTCAGGGAGACTTCAGCATCTGCAATTCCAATAACTATTCTGTCTCTGATTTGCTCTTCTTTAGCAACACCAAACTCACAGAATTCAGCTAATTCATACAGGCTGCGCACAAATGACTCCACAGATTCTCCCACACGCTGATTACGTTTGTGAAAACAAGCTCTCTCATGAATGCACAAAGTGGGCACTGAGTTTATCCATAACTATATCAAAGTTAACTTCGTCCCCTTCTTGGAAAGTAAAAGCATTGAACACTGGCTCTACATCTTTCCCCATAGAATATAAAAGAGAATTAACTTGTACTTCACCACTCTCCTTGTTCAGTTTGGATGCAATCCTGAAGCGCTGAAACCGCTGACGCCATGTGGGCCAAGCTGCAGGCTGAGAAAAGTCAAAAGGCTCAGGTGGGGTAAACTTTGACATCGTCATCATCAGAAACAGAAGCGTAGTCCAGAACTTCTGACACCATGTCATGAGATGCAGGACATATGCAGGACACAGCAATGATGGTACAACTCTATTTTATTACAGAGCATAGCAATACACATCCAGACAGGTTGATTGTACTAAACTAACTGCGACACAGACACCGGACCTAAGCCCCGCCCACATGCTAGTGACATCACATCCTGCTCTCATCACAGTAACTATGTTGTGTTAAGTTGTACTATTCTTGGCACTTTAATCCCTGTTACTCCCCCTATCAAGGGAGGTCTATATGGCCTGCATGATTACCCTGACAAAGTATAACAACCAAACATGCGGTCTGGGACCCATGGTGGCACTGGTATAACTAGGTTTTCTTAAGTAGTACTATTCTTAGCAGTTTAATCCCTGTGATTGGTCTGTCCTCCTACTTCAAATTTGTCAAAAACACAAGTGGCTGTCTCAAAACAGTCCGGACACAAGATAGATAGATAGGATAGATAGATATACATAGATTGATAGTTAGATAGAATAGATAGAAGATAAATAGATAGATTTGTTAGATATATAATTACCCTGACAAAGTATAATAATTAAACACGCGGTCTGGGACCCATGGTAACTAGGTTGTGTTAAGTAGTACTGTTATTAGCAGTTTAATCCCTCTTACTACCCCTATCGGGGGAGGTCTATATGGCCTGCATGATTACCCTGACAAAGTATAACAACAAAACATGCGGTCTGGGACCCATGGTAACTAGGTTGTGTTAAGTAGTACTATTCTTAGCACTTTAATCCCTGTTACTCCCCCTATCAAGGGAGGTCTATATGGCCTGCATGATTACCCTGACAAAGTATAATAACAAAACATGTGGTCTGGGACCCATGGTAACTAGGTTGTGTTAAGTAGTATTATTCTTAGCACTTTAATCCCTGTTACTCCCCCTATTGGGGAAGGTCTATATGGCTTGCCTGATTATCCTGACAAAATATAACAACAAGATATGCGGTCTGGGAACCACTGTTAACTAGGTTGTGTTAAGTTGTACTATTCTTAGCACTTTAATCCCTGTTACTCCCCCTATCGGGGGAGGTCTATATGGCCTGCCTGATTATCCTGACAAAATATAACAACAAGACATGCGGTCTGGAAACCACTGTTAATGTTAACTAGGTTGTGTTAAGTTGTACTATTCTTGGCACTTTAATCCCTGTTACTCCCCCTATCAAGGGAGGTCTATATGGCCTGCATGATTACCCTGACAAAGTATAACAACAAAACATGTGGTCTGGGACCCATGGTAACTATGTTGTGTTAAGTAGTACTATTCTTAGCATTTTCATCCCTGTAACTCCCCCTATCGGGGGAGGTCTATATGGCCTGCATGATTACCCTGACAAAGTATAACAACCAAACATGCGGTCTGTGACCCATGGTGGTACTGGTATAACTAGGTTTTCTTAAGTAGTACTATTCTTAGCAGTTTAATCCCTGTGATTGGTCTGTCCTCCTACTTCAAATTTGTCAAAAACACAAGTGGCTGTCTCAAAACAGTTCGGACACAAGATAGATAGATAGATAGATAGATAGATAGATAGATAGATAGATAGATAGATAGGATAGATAGATATACATAGATTGATAGCTAGATAGAATAGATAGAAGATAAATAGATAGATTTGTTAGATATATAATTACCCTGACAAAGTATAATAATTAAACACGCGGTCTGGGACCCATGGTAACTAGGTTGTGTTAAGTAGTACTGTTATTAGCAGTTTAATCCCTCTTACTACCCCTATCGGGGGAGGTCTATATGGCCTGCATGATTACCCTGACAAAATATAACAACAAAACATGCGGTCTGGGACCCATGGTAACTAGGTTGTGTTAAGTAGTACTATTCTTAGCACTTTAATCCCTGTTACTCCCCCTATCGGGGGAGGTCTATATGGCCTGCCTGATTATTCTGACAAAATATAACAACAAGACATGCGGTCTGGGAACCACTGTTAACTAGGTTGTGTTAAGTTGTACTATTCTTAGAACTTTAATCCCTGTTACTCCCCCTATCAAGGGAGGTGTATACGGCCTGCATGAATACCCTGACAAAGTATAATAACAAAACATGCGGTCTGGGGGGACCCATGGTGGTACTGGTATAACTAGGTTTTCTTAAGTATTACTATTCTTAGCAGTTTAATCCCTGTGATTGGTCTGTCCTCCTACTTCAAATTTGTCAAAAACACAAGTGGCTGTCTCAAAACAGTCCGGACACAAGATAGATAGATAGATAGATAGATAGATAGATAGGATAGATAGATATACATAGATTGATAGTTAGATAGAATAGATAGAAGATAAATAGATAGATTTGTTAGATATATAATTACCCTGACAAAGTATAATAATTAAACATGCGGTCTGGGACCCATGGTAACTAGGTTGTGTTAAGTAGTACTATTCTTAGCACTTTAATCCCTGTTACTCCCCATATCAAGGGAGGTCTATATGGCCTACATGATTAGCCTAACAAAGTACAACAACAAAACATGCGGTCTGGGACCCATGGTAACTAGGTTGTGTTAAGTAGTACTGTTCTTATTAGTTTAATACCTGTTACAACCCCTAATGGTGGGAGGTCTATATGGCCTGCATGATTAGCCGGACCAAACAAAACAACAAGACATGCGGTCTAGGACTGGGACCCATGGCTAACTAGGTTGTGTAAAGTAGTACTATTCTTAGCACTTTCATCCCTGTTACTTCAAGACCTCTCGGGGGAGGTCTACATAGCCATCATGATTAGCCTAACAAAGTACAACAATAAAACCTGGGCTCTTGAAACCATGGTAAGTAGGTTTATTTTGGTAGTACTGTTCTTATTAGTTTAATACCTGTTACAACCCCTAATGATGGGAGGTCTATATGGCCTGCATGATTAGCCGCACCAAATAAAACAACAAGACATGCGGTCTTGGACTGGGACCCATGGCTAACTCGGTTGTGTAAAGTAGTACTATTATTAGCACTTTCATCCCTGTTACTCCCCCTATTGGGGGAGGTCTATATAGCCTGCATGATTACCCTCACCAAAATATAACAACAAGACGTGCGGTCAGGGAACCATGGTATACTTTTGCACAATTAAGTATACCAGTTGCAGACAGAGGTTCTGACCCTGCATTATGGCTGCACCTCTCCCTAAAAGAGGCATCTGTTACAGAGTCTGTGGGCATGTATGCAAAGAGCTGGCCTGCCTAAAAGGAGCAGCAAGGCAGTACAGGTCGTTCTCCTTCAGCCGTTTTATACGATGGCCCACGACCCTCAACAGCCACAACAGCAGGAAACACCACATATGCCATACTTTTGCACAATAGAGTACAGGTATGGCATTGATTTTAGAAACCCGGAGATAATTTTTAGGAACCGGGAGATGGAAAAAGATGCTTGGACAACCAGTACACTTTGTTCTCCTTCAGCCTTTTTAGACGAGGGTCCCGGACCCTCAACAGAAACAACAGCAGGAAACACCACATATGCCATCCTTTTGCACAATAGATTACAGATATGGCATTGATTTGAGGAACCCGGAGATAATTTAGAGGAACCTGGAATATTGATCAAAAAACGTGCTTGGACACCCAGTACAGGTCATTCTCCTTCAGCCTTTTTATACGATGGGCCACAACCCTTAACAGGCACAACAGCATGAAACACCACATATGCCACCCTTTTGCACAATCGAGTACAGGTATGGCATTGATTTGAGGAACCCGGAGATAATTTAGAGGAACCGGGAATATTGAACAAAAAACGTGCTTGGACACCCAGTACAGGTCGTTCTCCTTCAGCCTTTTTATACGATGGGCCACGACCCTCAACAGGCACAACAGCATGAAACACCACATATGGCATCCTTTTGCACAATAGAGTACAGGTATGGCATAGATGGAACACAGAGATAATTTAGAGGAACCAAGAGATGGAAAAAGATGCTTGGTCGGTCCTCCTACTTCAAATTTGGTGCCACCAGATATGAGTGGTGTGTTAAGTAGTACTATTCTTAACAGTTTAATCACTGTTATGTGCGTTTTTTTTTTTTTTTGCTTTGAGTTTTGTAGCCACAGTGCAGCAGCAGAGGCCAGAAAAATTAGGCATGTACAAATGCCTGAAAAATTCGGTATTGTTGCAGCCGCTGCTGTAGCAGCAGCCAGAAAAACTGATGTTTGTAAAACAGTTAGAAAGTGCCCTAAAACCTTGCGGCTTGAACACTAGTTGTTGGCGGATAAGTCACGCAAGTCATCCTGCATTATAAGAAAAAAAAAGCCAGCGTGTGTACCATTTGTAGCCCAAGGCAGCTCATCTCATCATCAGGCCTTTTTTACTCAAATGTATCGCCCAATGTCAGTCCCTTCGGGATCCATCCCTCATTCATTTTAATAAAGGTGAGATAGTCAAGACTTTTTTGACCTAGGCAACTTCTCTTCTCAGTGACAAAACCTCCTGCTGCACTGAAGGTCCTTTCGGACAGGATACTTGGAGCGGGGCAGGCCAGAAGTTCAATTGCAAATTGGGATAGCTCAGGCCACAGGTCAAGCCTGCACACCCAGTAGTCAAGGGGTCCATCGCTCCTCAGAGTGTCGAGATCCGCAGTTAATGCTAGGTAGTCTGCTACCTGTCGGTTGAGTCTTTCTCTGAGGCTGGATCCCGAAAGGCTCTGGCGATGCATAGGAGTTAAAAAGGTCCGCATGTCCTCCATCAACAAGACGTCAGGAAAGCGTCCTGTCCTTGCCGCCGTGGTCGTGGGAGGAGGAGGATTACTTTAATCTCTTCCCCTGTTAGATTCCCGTTGTGCTGTGACATCACCCTTATACGCTGTGTAAAGCATAGTTTTTAATTTATTTTTAAAATGCTCCATCCTTTCCGACTTGCGGGAATTTGGTAACATTTCAGGCACTTTATGCTTATACCGGGGGTCTAGTAGCGTGGACACCCAGTACAGGTCGTTCTCCTTCAGCTTTTTTATACGAGGGTCCCTCAACAGGCACGACAGCATGAAAGACCCCATTTGTCACAAAACACATCAGAATATACATTACAAAGCACAGTTACACTCATAATAACAGCATCTAATAAATATGATTTAAAAAATATTGCACAAAAAAAGTTATAAAGGCTCAAAGATATGAGATCTCGGGTGTTAAAAAAAAAAGGCAGGCAAAGGGATTTAACATTGAGATACATACATATGCATGTCAAAAGATATACTATGTCTATATATGTGTACATATGTATTTATATGTGTATATATGTATTTACAGACATATATGCACATATAAACAAATAAATACATATATACAGTATACATATATAGAAGTGCTTTGAAGTCAGGTAAATGAAAACATGAAAAAACATATTTATGCAATATTCATATTCAATAAAGTGTTATACTGTATTGTGTATTTACTGTAAATATTTCACATTCCAATGTTCTGCACACAGTAGAATATATTCTAAGTATTTGTAAATACATATTCCTTTATATATCTGTATATATCTATACCTATATATAATCATTCATATATATATATATATATATATATATATCATTGTTGAAGAAAAGCACTCACTGGATGTTACCATTAAAATGTAACTTTTAATTCCACAGGTTAAAAATACATAATGTTTCGGAACCAGTCCTGTTCCATTTTCAAATGTAACAAACAGGTCCCATGTCAAGAAATAGTTATTACCCCTACATCCATTCACCCAATAAATATTGAGCGCAATCAAACAAATAAGCAGACACAGGTTTACCAATCCCGCCACTGTTTCATGTGTGGATACTGCCGTCCCATACTACTGACGTCATCAGTGCATGTTGCAACCTGGATCATCAATGAGTGGAAAAAAGAGGCAGATAGGCTTTTGACAGCTGTCACAACAAATAAAAAAATAAAGCTTTATGCCTTAGCAATGTTGCGCACCTCGTACCGATCGCATAAGATGCGGTTCATCAAGGTACATAACATATATGCAGTCAAGTAGCATCATAACGGTAAACATTATTGCAAAAATATAATTATAAAAACATTCATTATAAAAACATTCATTCAGTGTAAAATAAAAAGATAAATGTGGTGTACGATTCAATTGTATAGACACTTCATGTACATCATGGAGTATGGTAAAAAGAGAAACAGAGGTGATCAATCCAATGTGCTTTTCACTGGTTTTTATGTCTGTGTGTCATACTCTGCAAGGGAGCAGGTTCAGGAGTAAGGAGCTGTTGTGCAGAGGTGTCAGGTTTTGGGGTTAATGTTGTGTTTTGTCTGCGTGAGTCTTTCCTTTTAGGCATAATTAAACAGGTACAACGTTTTAGGAAATAAAGGAGATGGTTTTATTTATAGGATAAAGCAATGTAGAGATATGCAATTAGCTAAGACAAAGTCTATAGGTTGTAGTATTAGGCAGGAATACAGTTCTTTGTAATAACAGGCAGGAATGCAGTTCTTTGTAATAACAAACAGGATATTTGCATATGCTGTAGACTGGAACTGTGTAATAACACTCAGGAAAGCAGAGCTTTGTAATAACAAGCAGGATACTTGCATATGCTGTAGAACTGGAACTGTGTAGTATCAGGCAGGAAAGCAGAGCTTGTATAACAGACAGGATACTTGCATATGCTGAAGACTGGAACTGTGTAATAACATGCAGGAATGCAGTGCCTTGTAATAACAAGCAGGATACTTGCATATGCTGTAGACTGGTACTTTAAGGAAACTTGCATAAACTGCAAACTGGTACTTTAAGGAAATTTGCATAAACTGCAAATTGGAACTTTGTAGAAACAAAGAGGATACTTTCATAAACTTTCATATAGGTTGTAGTATTAGGCAGGAATACAGTTCTTTGTAATAACAGTCAGGAATGCAGCGCTTTGTAATAACAAACTGGATATTTGCATATGCTGTAGACTGGAACTGTGTAATAACACTCAGGAAAGCAGAGCTTTGTTATAACAAGCAGGATACTTGCATATGCTGTAGAACTGGAATCTGCATTTCACACAGGATACAGGAGCAGAGAGTCTTTCAGAGTATCACTCTTAATATCAAGGCACAGAATTGCAAACAAACCTCCCAGCAGGCTGCTGATTAAATGATTTGTTTCAGCTGGCAAGCAGGTGGAGCCAGAGAGCCAAACTTGCAGCAAACAGAAAAACACAATATTCTTTTCCTGTGATCAAGCCATCTGGTGGCATAGTGGTAAAACAACAGGCTGGGAAAGAACAGCAGCAGAAATATAGACAGGTCTCAGGTTCAATTCCAGGCTGAACCATGACACTGTGCTCATTTGGTGGCATACATATCCACTGCCCCAACAATGTCTCTTCCGTTCCAGACTTGTTGTGTCCCACTCCACAATAGTAGATTAATCCATCCATCAATGATAGAAGGGGCTAAAGTCCAGTACTGTATTCAATCCTCTTGGCATCACAGTGTCCAGGGTATAGATCCATCTGGTTTCCATTTGTAGCCAAATATATGTAAGGGTAGAAAAAACACTTGATTGCGTATAGACAAAAGCTTTTTATGTAAGTAGCTTGGTTTTATACAAATTGTGTATTTATGCCATTTGGCTTCTGCAATAAAGCATTGTTTTGGATATATAAAGCAACAGTTTTATTGAATAATACCCCTTCCACCACCCAAACATTTGGTCAATATATTTTTATTTTTCTATGCCCTTTGGGGATTTAGTTTTTAGCGCTTCCTTTTTCAACTTTTTGCACTTGCTTCGATTTGTAGCAACGTCTGTGCTCTGTTGCCTTCTCTTGGCATGTGGGGGTACATGATCAGCATAGTTTTCAAGCTGGATACATTATGTTTGTGTTCAGAGTCACCGTCTTTCCAACGTAAACCAGGGAACACGGGAACATAAGGATAAAAATGACATGATCTCTACTGCATGTAAGCCTGTGGTGGATCTTAAACTGTTTTTTTTTATGTGGATGCTGGAAAGAGGACCCCTAACCCTACTATTACAGGTTATGCAATCACCACATAGATAACATAATTTATGTAACATCTTACCTGCTAAATTCATTTCTTTCGTGGTGGCGAGAGTTCACAAGATTTTTTACTGATGGGATATACATTACTACAAGGAGGGGCAAAGTTTCCCAAACCTCAAATGCCTATAAATACACCTCCCACCTCACTCATACCTCAGTTTAAAGTATAGCCAAGTTGGTGAGGTGTAAAAGTAGTAAAAGCATAAAAAAAGAGGAATAGGATAAATAAATAATGGGCTTTATAAAAAAAAATCATAACCACCAAAAAATGGGTGGGTCTCGTGGTCTCTCGCCACCATGAAATAAATTAATTGATCAGGCAAGTTCTTACATAAATTATGTTTTCTTTCATATAGGTGGCAAGAGTCCACAAGCTTGTTACTGATGGGATATAATACTCAAGATATGGAAGTCCACGAGTAACAATAATTGAGGGATAAAATGAAAAAAGCTATTTTCGCTGAGAAATTAATGCCAAAAAAAAAATTAAGTTTATTTAAAAATAAAAAAAACTTAAATTATAGGCACTAGGATCAAACTAAGACAGCTGCCTAAAGAACTTTTCTACGAAAAGCTGCTTCTGAAGAAGCAAAACATTTAGTAAAAAGTATGCAAAGAAGACCAAGTGTTTGATTTGCAGATTTGATCAACTGAAGCTTCATTGGAGGAGCCTGCAAAGTCTTTAATACCAAATTAAGACTCCAAGGAGGAGAAATAGATTTTTAATAACAGGTTTAATTAAAATTAAAGCCTGGGCAAAACAGTGAATATCAGGAAGATTAGCAATGTTTCTGTAAAAAAAAAAAAAGAAAGAGTACAGATTTGTCCTCTCAAAGTATTGGCAGACAAACCCTTATCCAAACCATCCTAAAGGAACTGGAGAATCCTAGGAATCCGAAAGGAATGCCAGGAATAATCATGTGTAGAACACCTAGAAATATAGGTTTCCCCAACCTTGTGGTATATTTTCCTTAAAACAGGCTTACAGGGCCTGAATTATAGTTTTAATCACAGAGTCAGAGAAACTTCTATGACTGAGGACTAAACGTTTAATTTCAATGCCATCAAATTTAGAGATCTGACATCTAGATGGAAGAACGGGCCTTGAGACAGAAGGTCTAGTCTTAGAGGAAGAGGACAAGGCTGGCAACTGGACATTCGGACAATGTCCGTATACCAAATCCTGTGAGGCCACGCTGGTGCTATTAAAAAACATATAAGATTGTTCCATTATGATCTTTGAGATCCCTCTTGGAAGAAGAACCAGAGGGGGGAAAATGTAAGCAAGCTAGTATAACCAAGGAACTGCTAGAGTGTCCATCATTTCCGCCTGAGGATCCCTGGACCTGGAAAGGTACCTGGGAAGTTTCTTGTTCAGACGAGAGGCATCAAATCTATCTCTGGAGTACCCCACATCTGTGCAATTCGATAGAATACATCTGGATGGAGAGACCACTCCCTTGGTTGTAGAGATTGCTGGCTGAGATAATCCACTTTATTTTTATTATCGGTTATTTGTAGAGCGCCAACAGATTCAGCAGTGCTATAAACATAGGCGGAATACAAGGAAACATTTATAGGGATCAGACGGGTAGAGGGCCCTGCCAAGAGTCGCACTATTGTAGTCAGCTCTAAAGAAGGTAATCTACAAACAGCATGGCTCTTAGGCTTACATGCTAAGGGGGTTCAAGGGGATAGCAATGGAGGAGAGGAACTGGTATAAAGAAAGGTTAGTGTAGCTGTATGCATCCCTGAACAGTAGAGTCTTTAGGGAGCGCTTGAAACTTTCAAAACTAGAGTAGAGTCTTGTGGAGCGAGGCAGAGAGTTCCACAAGATGGAAGCCAGTCTGGAGAAGTCCTGTAAACAGGAGTGTGAGGAGGTAACAAGAGAGGAGGAGAGTAGAAAGTCATGAGCAGAGCGAAGGGGATGGGAGGGAGAGTATCTGGAGACAAGGTCTGAGATCTAGGGGGAGCAGTGCAGTTGAGGGCTTTGTATGTCAGAGTGAGAATTTTGTGTTTAATCCAGGATGCAAGAGGAAGCCAGTGAAGGGATTGGCAGAGAGGTGCAGCAGATGAAGAGCGACGTGTAATAAAGATGAGCCTGGCAGAGGCATTCATTATGGATTGTAAAGGAGCTAGGCGGCAGCTGGAGAGACCAGAGAGGACAGAGTTGCAGTAATCAAGGTGGAAAAGGATAAGAGAGTGGATTAAAATCTTAGTTGTGTCTTGTGTAAGGAAATGTCTATTTTTTTAAGGTGGAAGCGGCAGGATTGAGCCAAGGACTGAATGTGAGGCATGAAAGAAAGATCTGAGTCAAGTGTGACCCCCATGACATCGGGCATGCAGGGTAGGGGTAATGATGGATTTGCCGACAGTTATAGAGAAATTAGGGGTGGAGATTTTGGTAGAAGGGGGGAAAATAGGGAGCTCAGTTTTGGAGAGATTTAGCTTGAGGTAGTGAGAGGACATCCAGGAAGATATGTGAAAAATACAGTTAGTGTCACAGATTAGCAAGGAAGGAGATAGGTCTGGTGCAGAGAAGTATATTTTGGTGTAGTTGGCATACAAATTATATTGGAACCCATGGGACTTTATTAGGGAACCTAATGATTATGTGTAGATTGAGAAGAGAAGGGGACAGAGGACAGAGTCTCACAATTGTCTACACCTGGGATATGATATTGCTGTGTTTCGACAGGAATTGAATTCCGCCTAAGAAAGTATGCAAGATACTTCTTTCATAGCTAGGGAACTGTGAGTTCCCCTTGATGGTTGACAGAAGTTACTGCTGTGACATTATCTGAAAATGGAGATAAGACTCTCTTTTTACAGAGGCCAAGCTTGAAGGGTCCTGAAAATTGCACAGAGTTCTATAATATTGATTAGCAACCTCGCCTCTGAGGATCCCAAACCCTTTGCTGTCAGAGACCCAAAAACAGCTTTCCAACCTGAAAATTTGTATCTGTGGTAATCACAGATCAGATAGGAGTAAGAAGCCTCATGAATAACAAATTAATGATTCAGCCACCAAGTCAGAGACTGGTTTGTATTCAAATCTAAAATATCTTTTGAGATAGCTGGAAATAAACCTTGCGTCATTGATACAGCATATACAGTTGAAGAGGTCTCATTTGAAATTGAGCAAATGAAAATGATGAGACCTAGTACATCTATTCACATAGCCACTGAAGGGAGTGAAAGAGACTAAAGATGCATATAGGTTAATACAATGTTATTCGTCTATACTCTGTTAGAGAAAAATTCATGAACACTGAATTTGTTTAAAGAAACAACAATAGTTGTTTTGTGTGAATTGCTGTTAAAGGAAAGGATTAAGCTAGTACCCAGATTTCATTTCGGTAACGAATTTGTGTTTTAAAAACACTGCAATACTGTGAGTTCTGTTATAGACAAAATGTTACCCAGAACCTTGATATTATTTATATTCAGTATTGACCAGGCCTGGCCCCGAGATCAAAAAGGATCGGGTGTATTCAGGTCATTGTGTTAGTAGGCTGGAGTTGTAGCTAGACCATAGCGGAAGAACAACAAAGTAAAGTTTTTCCAGAAAAACAAATCCCAGAAACTAATGTTTTGAGTAAATTGGATTAGGAAAGTAAGCATCCTTTCATCGAATAGAGACATAAAATGACCTTGCTTAAGGTAGAATAGTTCTGAATGTTTAATTCTGAAAGATGGAATTTTTATAACTGTTTAGAGTTCAAGATCCAAAATTGGTCTAAAAAGTGTCTTCCTTCTTTGGAACAAATGAAAAGATTTGATTGAAACCCCATTCCCTGTTCTTGCATTGAATTGGAATAATTTATTGCCATATATCAACAGAGACCAAAATTAAAGGGCCCTGAATTTTGAAACAGTTCAAAGATTTTTTTTTTTATGGATAGAAAAAAACCTCTCTTAGAGGCCTTGTTCTTAAATCAATGCAATATTCTTGAGAATAATGTTCTGAACCCAGAGGTGTGGGACAGACTTAACCCAAACCTCCTGTTAAAAACTGCCCCCCTAGCAGGATTACTAAATCTGGGGCTGCACTTATAATACATTTCACTGTTTACTCAGAGTAGGAGTGGTATTTAAATGCTGGAACACAAAGTATCGGAGCATATGTGCGTATGCTATTGAAATAGTAGTCTTGGAGCTAGGCCCCAACATTTTATCCTGTTTGGACTTGTTCCAATGAGCAGTAGGAGCCTAGAGTAAACCATAGGAACCTTGCCTTGAACAGAGGAGTCAGTTGTCTGTTCTTTATATCTTCAGGAATAGTAGATATCCCTTTCTTTGAAAGGAAAGACAATAATTTAGATTTTATACACCATATACAGCATTCCAGGATGTAAGCCACAGCTCCCTTCTTGTAAGAATAGCTACCAACCAGTGGAGGCTCCTCCATATGTGCACTGTCGCACGTGAACCCCCAGGGGGCAGAGGAGGGGGGAAATGAGCAGAGAAAAAAAAAATTATAGAAAATTTTATTTTTATTTTTTATTTTTATTATTTTATATTATATTTATTAATAAATGTATTATTTTCCTGTGTGCTGTCTTGTGCAGTGTACTATCATCATGCATATTACTATTAGGCTGAGCCTGAAACCTGAAAGTGGAAAGGGCTGTTTTGCCTATACTTCTATGTATCGCACATGCTGTGCAGTGCGATACATAGAAGTATAGGCAAAAGCACTTTCCACTTTAAAACTGCATTGACTGCAGTGCCACCTACAGGCCAGCCCATAGCCTTCCTGTTCGCACAGCTCTTAGTGTGCGGGAGCCAGCTGTCACGTGACACTCGCACACTAAGAGCTGAGCTGTGTGGGAGGAGAGGAGGCAGGGGCGTAACAGTTACGCCGTAACTACACAACGTGAGGGCGGAAAGCACCATTCACAATCCCAGATACATAAGGATCGGATGATAGATTATCCCGGGCCAGGCGTGCTAAGTTGACACTGAACTGAAGAGACTGAGACTGTAGACACATATTAATTTGGTAAGTGTGTGTCCCCCACTGACACCAATGCTTTTATTGTCTAGACTCGTCTCTAATGTAATCACAGTCACACTGAAAGTCGCAACGCTTTAAGAAAAAAATAAGTGGCTCCCGGTCCCACCTCCAGGCTCCAGCAAAGAGAAGAAGAAACTATATACAGTTAAAATGAAGAGTTTATTCAAGTACAGACTGTACTTGAATAAACGCTTCATTTTAACTTTAAATAGTTTCTACTTTGTCTTCTTCTTTTTGCTGGAGGCGGGACCGGGAGCCACTTATTTTTTTCTTATAGCGCTGCGACTTCCAGTGTGACTGTGATTACATACCTGACTTCTGTGAGTGAGACCGGCCGGCTACATTTTTCACGCTGTGCCAATTCATGGCAGCATGGTGATGTTGTGGCGGCGTGCGCGTGCATAAAGTACACAGTCAGTACCAGTCCAGAATGTTGAGGTGAAGCCTTCACCGTAAAGGTAATATTATTAACAAGACCCTGCACCTTGATAGAGCCGTACCGTAAGTTAGTTACTTACTCTCCTTCCTGTCTGATAAGCCGTGTCTTGTTGTGGGGCATATTTAAATACATAGCCGATGGATAGTAGCCCTTAAAGTACCTGCTATTACACAAACATCTGTCTGTGGTAAGGTTTGTATACCGCGGCAGAGTCAATTTCTAGCTGAAAATCAGTACATATGGACTTTCTGCCTTAAAAGGGATTTGCACTAAAAAAGGCTTGCATGCAGCATAATATATATATATATATATATATATATATATATATATATATATATATATATATATAATATAAATAAGTATGCAGCTGCAAGCCTCTTTTTAGTGCACAAATCCCTTTTAAGGCAGAAAGTCCATATGTACTGATTCCCAGCTAGAAATTGACTGTGCAGTGACAGATATATTATATATAGCCTTTATCCATTTAAAAAAATAAAATAAAATACAGGGACATTGCATTTAACTAATGCTGCAGACACTTTTTTTTCTTTTTTTGTTGTATCTCTTTATTTAGTAATAAAAAATATGCAGTGTCCCTTCACTGGTTGTTTTATTTATCTCACCCTCCTGCCCTCCTCTCCCTCCCTCCTCTCCATCCCTCCTCTCCCTCTCTCCCTTCTCTCCCTCCCTCCCTCCTCTCCCTCCCTCCCTCCCTCCTCTCTCTCTCTCTCTCTCTCTCTCTCTCTCTCTCTCTCTCTCTCTCCCTTCTCTCTCTCTCTCTCTCTCTCTCTCTCCCTCCCTTCTCTCTCTCTCTCTCTCTCTCTCCCTCACAAACACTACTACTATTACACACAGACACATACACACACATATAAACACTACTACTAATACACACAGACACATATACACACACACACACACACATAAACACTCCTACTACTACACATAGACACATACACAGACACTTTTGTTTTACAGCAGCACGCTCTCATACTGCTCTTCTTTCGGCGCATACTTGCAATATCGAAATAGAATAGAAGAGGTGTAAGGTAAGAGCATGCTGCTGTTATAAAGATATTATATATGTAATGTAAGTAAGATATGTATAAATTGTGTTTATCAGACCAGTACATATATATATAATCAGATTCAAGAGTTTAGGTTTTGGTTCAAATGGGTGGGGCCATTTGAGGGGTGGGGCGTTCTCAAAGGGGCGGTGTCTTGTGCACCACCATCTTAAAAATTCACCAGCCGCCACTGCTACCAACATGCTTTTGACATAGATTTTTATATTATCAGATACAGCATCACAAATGAATTTGTATTCTGAAGCAAACCTAATAGTTATAACTTTTAAACCTTGCAAAAAGGATTAACAGACACACCCGGTTTAAATCATTCTTTAGCAATCAGGTCACAAAGTACAGTTAGGTGTATGGAAATTCTCAGGGAGATTAACAACAGTTTTAAACATTGATTTTAAATCATTACAAAGTTTAGCATCAGAATATTTAGGATTTTGTAATCCTTATTGTGACCAAGAACTCTTTAAAAAGAGAACCATGTGTTCAACTTAAAATAAAAAAGAGTAAGGATCATGTTCTTATAGCAGATGAGAGATCTTCACTCTTTATAGGAAATCTCATTATCTGAAGATACCACAGTATCCCTTGGAGCAGGGTACATAGCACTTAGAAGGAAAAACATTATAAACTGAGAACAGGTGTATTAGTATCCAAAGAAACATTAGATTGGTCAGTATGTATTTAGTAAATCTAAACATGAGTCAAATAAATTAGCTGAAGAATACTTCAGTTATTTTATAAAAATCACACTTAAATAATGATAAAAATGTGTTCAGGAGACTCATTTTCTAGGGTAAGTTTAGGGAGAGAGTTTGCTGCTCCTTATAGCATAAACAAAAGCAAAGTAATACGTACTAAAAAAAAACCTTAAGAAAGCTATTTCAAGGAAAGGAGAGAAAAACAAACAAACACAAAAACAAAATTATGCTCCCTTTAAGTAGCTTTACAGATAGTTAATGCAGGTGTACCAGTATCCCTTGAAACATGCTCAGACTAGTTTTGAAGGCACAATCAAGATAAAAGTACCTGCAGCTGGTATTCCTTTTCTAAAACTGTTTGGTTGCTAGGTACCTGAGCTAATCATTGGGTTACTACAGCTGGCTTGGAAAAAATAAAGCATGCCAAAATACATCTGTGTACAAAGCAAGGGTAATAGTGATATTCTGTCCCAGGGCCGTATATACATAATATATAAACGTTTAACAATTCAAAGTGCCCACAATATGGCTATGAGTGTCTATATATAGAAATTTAAAACATACTTACCCAGAGACACTTGTCCACCAATCATCGAGTAGCAGACAGCCAAACCAGTACTGAAACATATCAGCAGAGGTAATGGTAGAGGAGTATAACGTCGATCTGTAAAGGGAAGCAACAGATAAATCCCTGCAACTGAATTTACAGACAGCCTTATGAATAGATTTCCCATAGGTGAAAACATGGTATCATTAGGCAAATACTCCCTTCACATCCCTCAGACAAACACTGTACTTAGAGAGGAACTGGGCTTCTATATGCTTAGAAGCGCCTTTCACTGAAGAATAAAGCACATCATGCTTCACCACCTCTTAAGGAGGCAAGTTTTTAAAACTGAGGTATGAGTAAGGAGGGAGGTGTATTTATAGGCATTTGAGGTTTGGGAAATGTTGCCCCTCCTGGTAGGAATGTATATCATCAGTAACAAGCTTGTGGACTCTTGCCACCTATATGAAAGAAAGCAACCCTTCCTTGTGGACTTCAGCCAGTTGGTTTCCTAGTAGCATCTTGCAGGGTCAGGCTCAACCAAAATATCCCATAGGTTACATGTTCGACGAAATGTCATTCTCGGTGGATCAACATATTGGAATGGTAAGGACCTGTCCTGTTTGACCAATTCCCAACACTGTCTTACAGAAGACCTTAACTGGATATGGGAAGTATCATATGTGGCCACAAAGTTGATCCTATCCATCTTGGGCATATTGGGAGTCACTCCATCCCTGTCAATTACTTCATCTTGAGTATGCTCCAGGACCTTGGTTTTTGTTTCCTTAAGTAGTCTGGGATCATAGCCACGTTCCAGTAGATTATTTTTTATCATGTCTAGCTGACTTAACATGATTGGTACCTCTATGTTATTGCGGACCACTCTTGTGAATTGAGAAGTGACCACCCCTGGTTTCTGATGTAAAGGATGACAGCTGTGTGCCTCAAGTAATGAGTTTCTGTCAGTAGGTTTAGTGTAAAGTGAAGTTCCAAACCTACAACCTAATTCTGATTTCACCTAAAAAGATGTTTAGGTCCAGAAAATGCACATTCTCACTAGAATATTCTAATTTGAAATTAATAGGCATCTCTAACTGGTTGAGGTTATTAACCCATGATTCTAAATTGTCTTTATTACCCGCCAGACCATAAAGACATCGTCGATATAGCGGGTGTAATAAATCACCTGTTCACATTGTGCTGGTTTCATGATAATTAACTCATACTATGCCATGTACAGATTGGCATAAGCGGGGGCCATATTCGACCCCATGGCCATAACAGAAATCTGAAAAAAATATTCCAACTCGAATTTAAAATAGTTCTTCTGTAACCATATCAGCAACACTTCTAACAAAAATTTGGTCAGTGGACCATAATAGTGTACTGAATCAGTCACCATGGATCTCACAGCCCGCACTCCACCCTCTGGGGGATGGAAGTGTAGGGGCTGTCCACATCCATGGTCACCAAAACATCATCCTCCTGTAGCCAGAGGATTTCTAAATAGATATAAGACTGCTAGAGTCTGTTAAATAAGCATATGTGTTCTTCACAACTGGCTGCAGATGATAATCTACAAATCTGGCGATAGTAGAAAAAAGAGAGTCACAACATTTTCAGACAAAAGCAGCTACTTTAAATAATCCCAACACAAAACTACAAAAACATGCAGTAAATGTAATGTTTATTATTTAGTTCATATCAAATACAATAATGTAGTGTTAGATGGCCCAAATAATCACACACACTCATCAGACATACAGCAGAATAAAGATGCATAAATCAACACCCCCAAGGCGTCCCAGGGTGTGTGTGTGGGGGGGGGGGGAATCACCAGCAGTCCAGGATTAGCAGGTAAGCAAGCAAGCAGGTTAATGCAATATATCACAGTCCCTGAGAGGTGACAGGTTTCTGCTTACCTGGGTTTGTTAAGGTGAATGTCCCAGCAACATAGGATATCTATAAAACCTTGGAAATATATTATAAACAGACTCTCAGGGACTGTGACATATTGTATTGTATTAACCCACTTGCTTACCTGCTAATCCTGAACTGCTGGTGATTGTTTCCCCTCCTTGGGACGCCTTGGGGGTGTTGATTACTGCATCTTTATTCTGCTGTATGAGTGTGTGTGATTATTTTGGGGCCCTCTAACACTGCATTATTCTGCATTATTGTGTTTGATATGAACTAAATAATAAACATTACATTTACTGCATGTTTTTGTAGTTTTGTGCTGGGATTATATATATTGATTGATTTAGGGGTAGTGAGTAGAGACAGTACCTTATCCCGTGCACTTGTGTTCCGTCTATAGTCAAACTGTGCTGTGACATTGAGAATTTGTACAGCTATTTCAAATGTCACAATAAAACATAATTTATGTAATGTAACAATTTACCTGATAAATTAATTTCTTTCATATTGGCAAGAGTCCATGAGCTAGTGGCGAATGGGATGTACAATCCTACCAGGAGGGGCAAAGTTTCCCAAACCTCAAAATGCCTAAAAATACACCCCTCACCACACCCACAATTCAGTTTAACAAATAGCCAAGTAGTGGGGTGATAGAAAAAGGAGTAAAAAAGCATACAAAAAGAGGAACTGGAAATATAATTGTGCTTTTATACAAAAAAATCATAACCACCAGAAAAAGGGTGGGTCTCAAGGACTCTTGCCAATATGAAAGAAATGAATTTATCAGGTAAGTTCTTACATAAATTATGTTTTCTTTCATGTAATTGGCAAGAGTCCATGAGCTAGTGACGTATGGGATAGAAATACCCAAGATGTGGAAGTCCACAGAAGAATCACTAGAAAGGGAGGGATAAAATAAAAACAGCCATTTTCCGCTGAAAAAAATTAAATCCACAAAAACAAGTTTTTCTCATAAATTGGAAGAAAAAAACTTAAGACATTAGCAGAAAAACTTTTCTACTAAAGACTGCTTCAGAAGAAGCAAATACATCAAAATGGTAAAATTTAGTAAATGTATGCAAAGAAGAGCAAGTTGCTGCTTTGCAAATCGGATCAACTGAAGCTTCATTCTTAAAAGCCCAAGAAGTAGAGACTGATCTAGTAGAATGAGCTGTGATCCTCTGAGGTGGGGACTATCCCGCCTCCAAATAAGCTTTATGAATCAAAAGCTTTAACCAAGATGACAAAGAAATGGCAGAAGCTTTCTGACCTTTCCTAGAACCAGAGAAGACAACAAATAGACTAGAAGTCTTCCTAAAAATCTTTAGTAGCTTTAACATAATATTTCAAAGCTCTTAGAACATCCAAAGAATGCAAAGATCTTTCAAGAGCATTCTTGGGATTAGGACACAAGGAAGGAACAACAATTTCCCTAATAATGGTGTTAGAATTCACAGGAAGGAATTAAAACGAAGTCCGCAAAACAGCCTTATCCTGGTGGAAAATCAGAAAAGAAGACTCACAAGAGAGAGCAGACAATTTGGAAACTCTTCTAGCTGAAGAGATAGCCAAAAGAAACAACACTTTCCAAGAAAGTAGTTTAATATCCAAAGAATGCATAGGCTCAAAAGGAGGAGCCTGCAAAGTCTTCAAAACCAAATTAAGACTCCAAGGAGGAAAGATTGATTTAATAACAGGCTTGATATGAACCAAAGTCTGAACAAAACAGTGAATATCCGGAAGCTTAGCAATCTTTCTATGAAATAAAACAGAAAGAGCAGAGATTTGTCCCTTCAAAGAAACCTCTATGACTAAGCACTAAGCGTTCAATTTCCATACCTTTAAATTTAACGATTTGAGATCCTGATGGAAAAACGGCCCTTGAGACAGAAGGTCTGGTCTTAGAGGAAGTGGCCAAGGCTGGCAACTGGACATCCGAACAAGATCCGCATACCAAACCCTGTGAGGCCACGCTGGTGCTACCAGAAACACTTACGATTGTTCCATAATGATCTTGGAGATCACTCTTGGAAGAAGAACTAGAGGCGGAAAGATATAAGCAGGTTGGTAAAACCAAGGAACTGCTAAAGCATCCGCCATCTCCGTCTGAGGATCCCTGGACCTGGACAGGTACCTGGGAAGTTTCTTGTTTAGATGAGAAGCCATCAGATCTAGACTATTTCTGGAAGACCCCACATCTGAACAATCTGACAAAATATTTCTGGATGGAGAGACCACTCCCCCGGATGAAAGGTCTGACGGCTGAGATAATCCGCTTCCCAATTGTCTACACTTGGGATATGCACCACAGAAATTAGACAAGAGCTGGATTATGCCCAAGAAAGTATCCGAGATACTTCTTTCATAGCTAGGGGACTGCGAGTCCCACCCTGATGATTGACATATGCCACAGTTGCGATATTGTCCGTCTGAAAACAAATGAATGGTTCTCTCTTTAACAGAGGCCAAACCCAAAGAGCCCTGAAAATAGCACGGAGTTCTAAAATATTAATTGGTAACCTCGCCTCTTGAGGTTTCCAAACCTCTTGTGCTGTCAGAGATCCCCAGACAGCTCCCCAACCTGAAAGACTTGCTGTGTTGGGATCACAGTCCAGGTAGGATCAACAAAAGAGGCCCCCTGAATTAAACGATGAGGGTCTAACCACCAAGTCAGAGAGAGTTTAATGTTGGGATTTAAGGATATCAATTGTGATATCTGAGTATAATCCCTGCACCATTGATTCAGCATACAAAGCTGTAGAGGTTTCAAGTGAAAATGAGCAAAGGGGATCGCGTCCAATGCTGCAGTCATGAGACCTAAAACTTCCATGCATATAGCCACTGAAGGGAATGATTGAGACTGAAGATTTTCGACAAGCTGAAACCAATTTCATTTGTCTCTTGTCTGTTAAGGAGAGAGTCATGTTTGATACGTAGGGAGAATTGGCGCTAATATCTAACCCCCAGCCAAGTACAGAAAGGGCCCCTCTCTAGTAGACCCCAGATAGGTAACAGAAATGAATGGGAGTAGTACTGGTGCTGAAAGCTAGGGTATGTGATATTGAAATAATAAATAGTAATAGTAATAATAAATAATAAACACTATTCTCAGAAATATGTAGAAAGGAATTTAATAATAATCAATTAAATAATATTAAAAACATAGGTTTAATGTTAAAAAGTCAATAAATATACAATAAGTTAATATAATGGAAAGTGCTATATTCAGGGATGAAGTAACTATTTACTTATAAATTATAAAACAGAGTCACCTAGACTCTACAGGGAGTGCAGAATTATTAGGCAAATGAGTATTTTGACCACATCATCCTCTTTATGCATGTTGTCTTACTCCAAGCTGTATAGGCTCGAAAGCCTACTACCAATTAAGCATATTAGGTGATGTGCATCTCTGTAATGAGAAGGGGTGTGGTCTAATGACATCAACACCCTATATCAGGTGTGCATAATTATTAGGCAACTTCCTTTCCTTTGGCAAAATGGGTCAAAAGAAGGACTTGACAGGCTCAGAAAAGTCAAAAATAGTGAGCTATCTTGCAGAGGGATGCAGCACTCTTAAAATTGCAAAGCTTCTGAAGCGTGATCATTGAACAATCAAGCGTTTCATTCAAAATAGTCAACAGGGTCGTAAGAAGCGTGTGGAAAAACCAAGGCGCAAAATAACTGCCCATGAACTGAGAAAAGTCAAGCGTGCAGCTGCCAAGATGCCACTTGCCACCAGTTTGGCCATATTTCAGAGCTGCAACATCACTGGAGTGCCCAAAAGCACAAGGTGTGCAATACTCAGAGACATGGCCAAGGTAAGAAAGGCTGAAAGACGACCACCACTGAACAAGACACACAAGCTGAAACGTCAAGACTGGGCCAAGAAATATCTCAAGACTGATTTTTCTAAGGTTTTATGGACTGATGAAATGAGAGTGAGTCTTGATGGGCCAGATGGATGGGCCCGTGGCTGGATTGGTAAAGGACAGAGAGCTCCAGTCCGACTCAGACGCCAGCAAGGTGGAGGTAGAGTACTGGTTTGGGCTGGTATCATCAAAGATGAGCTTGTGGGGCCTTTTCGGGTTGAGGATGGAGTCAAGCTCAACTCCCAGTCCTACTGCCAGTTTCTGGAAGACACCTTCTTCAAGCAGTGGTACAGGAAGAAGTCTGCATCCTTCAAGAAAAACATGATTTTCATGTAGGACAATGCTCCATCACACGCGTCCAAGTACTCCACAGCGTGGCTGGCAAGAAAGGGTATAAAAGAAGAAAATCTAATGACATGGCCTCCTTGTTCACCTGATCTGAACCCCATTGAGAACCTGTGGTCCATCATCAAATGTGAGATTTACAAGGAGGGAAAACAGTACACCTCTCTGAACAGTGTCTGGGAGGCTGTGGTTGTGCTGCACGCAATGTTGATGGTGAACAGATCAAAACACTGACAGAATCCATGGATGGCAGGCTTTTGAGTGTCCTTGCAAAGAAAGGTGGCTATATTGGTCACTGATTTGTTTTTGTTTTGTTTTTGAATGTCAGAAATGTATATTTGTGAATGTTGAGATGTTATATTGGTTTCACTGGTAAAAATAAATAATTGAAATGGGTATATATTTGTTTTTTGTTAAGTTGCCTAATAATTATGCACAGTAATAGTCACCTGCACACACAGATATCCCCCTAAAATAGCTAAAACTAAAAACAAACTAAAAACTACTTCCAAAAATATTCAGCTTTGATATTAATGAGTTTTTTGGGTTCATTGAGAACATGGTTGTTGTTCAATAATAAAATTAATCCTCAAAAATACAACTTGCCTAATAATTCTGCACTCCCTGTAGAGATGAGCTCGTACAAAGCAGATTACAAAAGAGAGGTGTGTGTTTTATAATATAGATCCCTTTAGATACCAAGGCAAGTTAAAAGATTAATAACAATTGAAATGACCACTAAATATATATTCTAATACTCTAATTAATGTGAGCAGAGTACCTTACTATATAAGCAATTATACGCAGTGACTAGTCTATATTCACCATAAAAATTAAAAATTTGAATAAAAATAATAATAAAGGTACATGAATCTGGACAGCCAGTAAAATGAAAGCTAATAAACTTGGTCTAAAAAGTTGATCTAAAAAAAAATATATCAATATAAGCTAAACATATAAAAACAAGGGATAGTAGCACTAAAATAAACGTTAATAAGAGATGTGCTCTATTCAATCATTAAATGTCTTTAGTCCGATCAGCTGATTACTTATGTAGAGTAAGCATGGAATATAGTTACAATTTGACTCTCATATGTAGTTGATCGTGCTCACGAGAGTATAGGATCAATCTTTTAACACATATGAGAGTGGTACCTTAATCAGTTTCGACCGATTTGTAGATTCTCAAAATGAGGTAGAGTATCCGTTTGTAGCAATTTGGTGTTCTTTCCCCAATAGTGAAAAGTGTGTCGGTGATACTGAATCAGTATAATCTTTGCCGCTTCCTGCAGTCTTCGTAGTGTAGCTGACGTCGCAGCGGACGTCGAAGGCTCTTTTTCGGATATCAGATATTCACAACTACGTTTGTTATGACAAACAGGCAAAGTAAATATGCAGCACCGGACAGAGTCATGGACATGGAATCTATCTGGAAACCTAAAAAGGTGACCCTTGTCTGAGGAATCAAGAAACTCTTTGGTAACTTGATACGCAAACAATGTATTTGAAGAAACAACAGTAGTTGATTCATGTGAGATTTGGCTAAATGTAAAGACTGAGCTAGTACCAAGAAATCGTCCAAATAAGGAAACACCGCAATACCCTGTTTGATTACAGATAGAAGGGCACCGTGAACCTTCAAAAATATCCTTGGAGCTGTTGCTAGGCCAAATGGAAGAGCGACAAATTGGTAATGCTTGTCTAGAAAAGAGAATCTCAGAAATCAATAGTGGTCTGGATGAATCGGAATGTGAAGATATGCATCCTGTAAGTCTATCGTGGACATATAATGACCTTGCTGAACAAAATGCAAAATAGTCCTCATAGTCACCATCTTGAAAGTTGGGACTCTTACAAAACGATTCAAAAACTTCAGATCCAGAACTGGCCTGAATGAATTTTCTTTCTTTGGGACAATGAATAGATTTGAATAAAACCCCAGACCCTGTTCCTGAAACGGAACTGGTATGATTACCCCTGAAAGCTCTAGATCTAAAACATACTTCAGAAAAGCCTGAGCCTTCAACTGATTTGCAGGAACGTGAGACAGAAAGAGTCTTCTCACAGGAGGTCTTACTCTGAAACCTATTCAACACCCTTGAGAGACAATGCTCTGAATCCACTGATTTTGAACAGAATCTGCCCAAATGTCTTGGAATAATTTCAATCTGCCCCCCACCAGCTGAACTGGATCGAGGGCCGCACCTTCATGCAGACTTGGGGGCTGGCTTTGGTTTCTTAAAAGGCTTTGATTTATTCCAACTTGAAGTAGGTTTCCAATTGGAACCAGAGTCTTTAGAGGAAGGATTGGTTTTCTGTTCCTTGTTCTGTCAAAAAGAACGAAAACGATTAGAAGCTTTAGATTTACCCTTACCTCTTTTACCCTGAGGCAACAAAACTCCCTTCCCCCCAGTGATAGTTGAAATAATTGAATCCAACTGAGAACCAAATAAATTGTTACCTTGGAAAGAACGAGATAGTAATCTAGACTTAGATACCATGTCAGCATTCCAAGATTTGAGCCATAAAGCTATTCTAGCTAAAATTGCTAAAGACATAGATTTAACATCAATTTTGATGATATCAATAATAGCATCACAGAAAAAATGATTAGCATGTTGAAGCAAACAAACAATGCTAGACAAATCAGGATCTGTTTCCTGTTGCGCTAAGCTATCCAACCAAGAGGTTGATGCAGCCGCAACGTCAGCCATAGCAATGGCAGGCCTGAGAAGATAGCCAGAATATAAATAAGCTTTCCTTAGATAAGATTCAAGTTTCCTATCTAAAGGATCTTTAAAAGAAGTACTGTCTTCCATAGGAATAGTAGTACGTTTGGCAAGAGTAGAAATAGCCCCATCAACTTTGGGGACTTTTTCCCAAAACTCTAATCTATTATACCTAGAAGAAGAAATGAAAGAAGTACCAGGCTTAATCCATTCCTTAGCAATCACATCAGAAATAGCATCAGGAACTGGAAAAACCTCAGGAGTAACCACAGGAGGTTTATAAACAGAATTTAAACGTTTACTAGTTTTGATATCAAGAGGACTAGACTCCTCAATATCCAAAGTAACCAATACTTCTTTTAAAAAGGAACGAATATACCCAATCTTGAAAAGATATGTAGATTTATCAGTGTCAATGTCTGAGGTAGGATCTTCTGAATCAGAGAGATCCTCATCAGAGGAGGATATTTCAGTATGTTGTCGGTCATTAGAAATGTCATCAATTTTATGAGATGTTTTAAAAGACCTTTTACGTTTATTAGAAGGCGGAATAGCAGACAAAGCCTTCTGAATCGCATTAGCAATATAAATTTTCATATCAACAGGGATATCATGTACATTAGATATTGAAGGAACAACAGAAACTGTACTAGTACTGATGGAAACGTTTTCTGCGTGCAAAAGCTTATCATGACAACTGTTACATACTACAGCTGGAGAGATAATCTTAGCTAACTTACAACATATACACTTAGCTTTGGTATAACTGTGATCAGGCAGCAGGGTTCCAACAGTTGCTTCTGAGACAGGATCAGATTGAGACATCTTGCAAAATGTAAAAGAAAAAACAACATTAAAGCAAAATTTACAATTTCCTTATATAGCAGTTTCAGGAATGGGAAAAAATGCAAACAGCATAGCCCTCTGAGCATATAGAAGGCAAGAGGCATATAGGTAGTGGGGTGAAAAATAAACTAAATTTTTTGGCGCCAAGTATGACACACGACGCAAAAGGAAGTTGAAGATTTTTTTGGTGCCAACAACATCCGGAAATGACACAACTCGCGTCATAACAGACGCAACCTCGTTCAAGGAAACCTGGCGTCAACTAAGACACCGGAAATGAGGAACTTGCGTCACCAAAGACGTACCTTCGCGCCAAAAAAATTCTCACGCCAAGAGTCAATTTGAAAAAAAGGACTATACCCCATGTAAGACAAATAACTTCCTAAACATGCTTCCCAAACTGAAACTGACAGTCTGCAAAAAGAAATATACATAGACCTGACTCATTACAAATATAAGTAAAATACATATATTTAAAACTTTATATTAATACATAAAGCGCCAAACCATAGCTGTGAGTGTCTTAAATAAGAAAAACATACTTACCGAAAGACACCCATCCACATATAGCAGATAGCCAAACCAGTACTGAAAACTATCAGCAGAGGTAATGATATATGAGAGTATATTGTTGATCTGAAAAGGCAGGTAGGAGATGAATCCCTACGACCGATAACAGAGACCCTTTGAAAAGATTTCTGTGAGGAAAACCATAGAATCAATAGGTGATACTCCCTTCACATCCCTCTGACAAACACTGTACTCTGAGAGGAATTGGGCTTCAGAAAGCTTAGAAGCGCTTATCGTATCCATAGGAGGCAAAGTTTTTAAAACTGAATTGTGGGTGTGGTGAGGGGTGTATTTATAGGCATTTTGAGGTTTAGGAAACCTTGCCCCTCCTGGTAGGATTGTATATCCCATAAGTCACTAGCTCATGGACTCTTGCCAATTACATGAAAGAAAGGTAAATTATTTACTTTTAAATATTTTAACACACTCCAGAAGGTAAAATTAATAATTGGGAACAAATTAAGTGGGTGTACATTTTACAGTACACTTTACCTTTAAATGACAGACAATTTTGCAATGTTTGTTCTTTATTGGTTTCACTATAATTATCCACCCTCTTGTTAGGTGCACCTATATACGTATATTGTATGCCATTTTGAACAGAGGAACAGGGTTTTTCTGTGATTCATTGTATGAGCAAATAAAATAACAATAAATATGAAATTGATATTGAAAGATAGGGTAAAATGAAAAATAAAACTTTTTTTTGCATTTTTTTATAATTTCTACAGTACTAGTGTAGCTAAAAAAATACCTAAAGATATATTCATTATTTTGTCCTGATTTAGGAATACCTCATATGTCAAGGTCTACAAAGTAATTAAGAGCAAATATATGCCAAATACTACAAAGATGGAAATATTGGTTTAACACTGAGGTTGCAAACTATGATATGTTTAGATTGTAAGTTGAATATCATTCACCAAATCTAAAACCGCTACACAAAAGTATATGTTTGAAGAAATATAACCCCGGGTTTTTAACTGGAGCAGGGGCTTTCAAACCTGCCCTTAGGCCTCCCTAACAGGCCAGTTATTCAAGATATCTGAACTGGAGCACAGTTGAAGTAATCAGCTTATTAGTAAATATGGTTGTTAAGCTGCTCTCACCCAAGGTAATCCTGAAAACCTGGCCTGTTAAGGATGCATGATGACAGGTTCGAAAAGCCCTGACCTAGAGGCATTTTGGCCCTTTAAATGTAACTCTTTTTGGTCACCAAATGTAGAAAATAAAACGTAAGGAGGAAAAACAAC
Source organism: Bombina bombina (assembly GCF_027579735.1). Classification (NCBI taxonomy): domain Eukaryota; kingdom Metazoa; phylum Chordata; class Amphibia; order Anura; family Bombinatoridae; genus Bombina; species Bombina bombina. Next base: position 627,382,489 of record NC_069501.1, read on the forward strand.
AAAACTATGTTTCTTTAAATATTTTATTGCTACTGGTAGAACATTGTTGCTGACAGGAAAATACGAGGAACCATTGGTTACAAAACATGGCTTGATCGCTGTAACTGGCTGTCACTAGTCCTAAGACATCCAGTGATAGGCCAGTGAGTCCGATACCATCATGCATTGCAGCATGCCAGTGTCTAGGCTACATCAAATATACAATACTGGACTGTTACTACAATGTTTCTGGGTAACGTCACACGCAGGCATCGACAGCAGCATGAGATGCACACTGATCTCAGTGTGCATCTCATGTAATGAAGGCATCTCTCTGACAGGCTGGCAATCAGTGCTACATGCACTCCAACTGGTTGCTTGCCTGAGTTAACTCCATAGTGATATTTCTGTTGTGTCTCACCGGTAGGGTTGCCACCTTGGCTATCTTTTCATGAACACTTATGAGTTACGCATGCTGCAGGGTAAGTAGGGGGGAACATGTATTGCACCTCTAGACATCAAATGAATAGTGCTGATGAACAGCACAATACATGTTCTGCCCTGCTTACCCTGTAGCATGTGTAACTCATAAGTGTCCAGGAAAACATAGCCGAGGTGACAACCCCACTCAACGGTGAGGCATGCAGGAATAGTGCTGTCTTGCTGCTGCTCATGAGAACAGTGCATTTAAAGCCCTGAAAGCAGCCTCCACCCCCAGTCTTTAAAGTCTTAGTGAGGGCCAACATTGTCACTAAGGGGTTAAAGGGACAGTAAACACCTTGTAATTACAAGATTTTTCTGCAGTTTTGCATTAAAGTAACATATTGTATGAAATAATCACTATCACTGTATGATATCATGTCACTGTTACAGAAAACAGTGGTGTTGATATTATATTGTTAAAGGCACATGAATCCCAAATTTGTTCTTTCATGATTCAGATAGAGCATGTCATTTTAAACAACTTTCCAATTTACTTCTATTATCGATTTTCTTTCATTCTCTTTGTATCCCTTGTTGAAAAGTATACCAAGATAGATTCAGAAGTTGCTGATTGGTGGCTGCACATAGATGCATCTTGCCATTGGCTTTCAGCTTACTCTCAGTAGTGCATTGCTGCTCATTCAACAAAGGATACCAAGAGAATTAAAGAAAATTAGATAATAGAAGTAAATTGGAAAGTTGTTCAAAATTGTATAAGCTATTTGAATCATGAAAGAAACATTTTGGGGTTCATGTCCCTTTAAGGGGTTCATGTCCCTTTAATGTTGCACAAGATACAAACCTTGCTCTGCTGCGTTACATTTTGTATGCTATCATTTTACACTGTTAAACTGATTTTAAAGCAAATGAATGTGAACTCAGGAATTATGTACATGTGTTTTTAGTTACAACGCAGGATATTTGTTTATGCCAGACCAGAGTAACTGATTTACATGAGTTAAAACTCCTCATATTGGATTAATTATCCTTTATAAAATGACTCTATATAAAAGACCCTACTGTGTTGCTGGTCTCTTAAAAACAGCAGTTGTGTTCCTTGGAAATATCATTACCTCCAGTACTCAGTACAGAAAAGTAGTACAAGAAAAATATGCTTTGACATAATGTTAAAAAGGCTTATTTTATCTCTAAATTCAGAGCATTAATTAGCCCAAAGTAGTTAATAAAACCAAAGGATTTTTATTCCATAAATGGCTAAATTACAGAATGGACCTTCTCTAATAGGGATTTTACAAACTTTAGAAAATTGGCTTCATAGCATAAAACATTTGAGAGCTATTCTATTGTAGCAACATTTTATAAATGAACTAGTATAAGATTGTATTAAATACATTTAAGGACATAAATGGATATAAAAGTAAAAACGAAACTAATGATTCAAAAAGATTATGCAATTTTAACCTCTTTGCTTCTAAGTCTTTTTCACACCCCTGTGCTAAGCAGATTTTTTAGCTTTTTACTGCTCACATTTAAACACTATTGTAAGTTATACTACAGTGAGTAACCCACCCAAATTGTATATTGTTTTTTTAACACATGCCCACAGTAAACACACAGTAGAAGTACTGCTCGAGACCTGCAGAGCACTGCTGGTCCCCAGCAGAAACTACCACTAATTCAATCAGCAGTAATTTAACAACTAAGGGCTAGATTACGAGTCGAGCAGTATTTTGGGCTTCCGCTCGTGCTTTAACTCTGCTAGAAGTAAGCTTTTTGCACGCGTTGAGTAGCAAGCATATTACAAGTTGAAAGTAAAAAGTTTCCGCACAAGCCCTAACCCAACACGTGCAAAAAGCTAAGGTTACAATATCGCAAACGCTTTAGATGCATAGAAGTAAATGGAGCAAGAAAAGTGGGGAAAAAACTTACACCCTACTTGTGCGCAAACCAGATTGCATTTTCTTAAGTGCGCTGACTCAACATGAAAATATGAATATTTCACTTTAAAATGTTCTTCACATAGCAGAATCTGTTCTATATATATATATACTAGTCATAAAGCCCGTTCACATGGGCCATCTCCCCTCTCTCTTTCTCTCTCTCCCCCTCTCTCTTTCTCTCTCTCCCCTCTCTCTTTCTCTCTCCCCTCTCTCCATCTCCCCTCTCTCTCTCTCTCCCCCTCTCTCTCCCCTCCCCTCTCTCTCTCCCCCTCTCTCTCTCCCCTCTCTCTCTCTCCCCCCTCTGTCTCTCCCCTCTCTCTCTTCCCCTCTCTCCCCTCTCTATCTCCCCCCTCTCTCTTTCTCTCTCCCCTCTCTCCACATCTCCCCTCTCTCTCTCCCCCTCTCTCTCTTCCCCTCTCTATCTCCTCCCTCTCTTTCTGTCTCCCCTCTCTCTCTCCCCTCTCTCTCTGCATCTCCCCTCTCTCCATTTCCCCTCTCTCTCTCTCTCCCCTGTCTCTTTCTACCCTCTTGATCTCTCTCTTCCCCCTCTCCCCTCTTTTGAGCTGATTGAGCTCTCTCCACGGCCCTTCACGGGCCTGCATGCTAGGCCACACCCCTTTATCGGTCTTCACGTTAGGCCACGCCCCATTCATGCTCACGGCAGTCGGCAGATCAGGTAGGGAATCCAAGGCCAGGTTTGTTTGTCCTCATGCTGCGCATGACAGCTTTGGACAAACACACTTGGCCTTTTATAGTATAGGATATATAGTATATATGTATGTATATATAAAATATAGTGTTTTTTGTGAAAGAAAAGGTACCTGTACTAAAAAAAATGTGCCAGTACTAATGAATTATTGATTAATATATTCTGCTCAGTAACTTTGAGAAAAGCAATGGGACAAGATTATTTACGCTTTATGTATTTTGCAGCCCCTCTTGTGAAAACTAGAGTATTTACATGATGATTACAAATATTACCTTTTATTAGTTAACAGAGGTAGGGGTACTCAGGTAGCCCCTACAAAAAAAACCCTGATGAAGTTCCGTAATGGGCAGGAAAAGTGTTGGATGTATGCTACTATAATGATGATGTACTGTTATACTGCAATTGTGCAATAAATACTGAACTTTTAACTCGCAAAGCCTGAAGTATTAGAATCCCTGTCATTTACTATATATATACATATATTGGGTAATAAAGGAGATTTATGTCTAACATTGCAACAGTTACTAGTCCTTTCATTGATTTGACAATTGATTTAATTGTTTTATTATGGAACGTCCAAACTTTTGTGGTATCCTGCTCCCCCTCCTTGTTAAAAATATGCTGGCTCTGACTGGAGGACTTACCTAGCAATGCAGACAGCCCCCAGGAGCCAATCATCGCTGTTGGAGTCAAGCAATCGCTGTGACGATCATGTGACATCCTGTCGGCATTGATTGTTTACGAGCCGAACTTGGACAATTGCCTCTATCTTGAAGAGGTTAAAATTGTATTCCTGCAAATTGTAGTCAAGTGTGTGCGGAGTGCTTTTCTATATTAAAAGACGGTGTGCTAAAATGGTTCCCGGGACAAAATACCAAGGAGAGGGGTATTTTTGCCACATTATATATATATAGGGTTGTTGGGTTATTTTTAAAGCCCATAGTACCCTAAAAACACCTAGTAGACATGGGCATATTATCTCCCTTAGTGTCAGGGAAATAAACACTTCAGAGGGACATTAAAGGGGCAGTAAACTTACAAACTAATGTTATATAATTCTGCACATTTATACTTTAAAGGATTGCAGAGAAATTGTAACTAAAACCTCCTTTTACCAGAACGCCGCTCCTTGCTCTACTGAGCAAGTCTGGATTTTATTCAGCGCATCTCTGCAACACTGTGTGCCCGGTCGTGCCATTTAAATGAATGTAGCTCGCTCCCGCTCCGGTCTAGTAGCGGGAGCGAGCTACATTTATTTAAATGGCACGACCGGGCACACAGTGTTGCAGAGATGCGCTGTGTAAAATCCAGACCCGCTCAGTAGAGCAAGGAGCGGTGTTCTGGTAAAAGGAGGTTTTAGTTACAATTTCTCTGCAATCCTTTAAAGTATAAATGTGCCGGTAAGCTAATGTTATATAATTCTGCACTATGTGCAGAATTATATAACATTAGTTTGTAAGTTTACTGCCCCTTTAATAACCTGCCATATTTGTGTGTTTAAGAGTTATTATGCTAACAGTGATAATGTTTAATATAATTACTAATATATGTATATTGCAAAAGTGCTTTTAATTACAAATTAAAGAAATGTATGTCACAATGTGTAAAGCTGCTGAAAAATAAAAAGTTTTCTGATGCACTGGCATAGTGCTGCCAAAATATATCTATACAATGTACAGGGGTGGTATGAAGCCAGGAATGCATTTGACAAAGCTTGTGATGAGTGGGGTATCACTGGATTACCAATTTAAACCATACAAGTCACTGCATTGGGAACTCTGATTAATTGAAAAGAGGTATTAGAATTGGAATGGAATTAGAAACTGTGATGTTTGCCACTTTTAATCAAGGTTTTCTAAAGGACAAGCAGATTTTTGAACTAACATATTAAACATTTTATCAAATAATTCAAAAATATTTAAAGAGATAGTAAACACTTTGAGATGGTAATATAAAATTAAAACTCATATTTTAAAAAAAAAACTCAACCGCAATATACTTTCATTATTTAATTTTTCACCTTTTTCCTGTAATTTCATTCTGAAATTGTGAGCTTTCAGTTCCTGTTAGATATGGAAGTGCAGAACACTGTTATATTCCACACAGCCATTGGCTGCACACTCTAGTGACCTATTTATAACTGTTCCTAATTGGCCACAGCAGAGAAGGTAATCTAAGTCACAACATGGCAGCTCCCATTGTTTTATAGACACTAAGGGGCATATCTATCAAATTCCGTATGGAGCCTGAAGCCCTGTTAAAAATCGCTGCTCCATAACCTGTCCGCCTTGCTCTGAGGAGGCGGACAGAGATTGCCGCAATTCAACCCGATCGAATACGATCGGGTTGATTGACACCCCTCTGAATCTGCAGGGGGCGGCGTTGCACCAGCAGTTTACAAGAGCTGCTGGTGCAATGCTGAATGCGGACAGCTTATTGCTCTCCGCATTCAGCGAAGTCTGTCGGACATGATCCGCAATGTCGGATCATGTCCGAGAGGCCTTTCATAAATAGGCCCCAAAACTTTACCATTATTTTGTCAATATTTAAATAGGTAGTTACATTTTAAAAAATACATCTACATGTTATTCATAGACTAATCTTTCCTTTGAATGCATCATTCAACCTAGCATTTATTTAGTGTTTAATGTCCCTTTAACACTTTGGCTCAACATGCTTCATGTTTTCAAACATTTATTACAGAAAGCATTGATTTACAAACACAATAAAAAGCAGGTACATTTCAGCAAATATGGTTACAAATGTTTCTAGAATTAGTTATTTTAACACAATACAGGATATTCATCACTGACAAGAATGTAGCAACATATGCTATTGAGAAGGTATGCACACTGATTTATTTATTTTAATATATATATATATCTGAAATGAAGATTTATCATTAAAATGTAGAGTAGAAACACAAAACCTGTAGCAAGACATATTCTATAAAAAAGGGACCTTTAAGGGACATTGAACATAAAAGGGTTTTTTTCGCAATCCAGATAGAGCATGCAATTTTAAGCAACTTCCTAATTTACTCCTATTATCAATTTTTCTTCATTCTCTTGGTATCTTTATTTGAAATGCAAGACTGTAAGTTTAGATGCCGGCCCATTTTTGGTGAACAACCTGGGTTGTTCTTGCCGATTGGTGGATACATTCACCCACCAATAATCAAGTGCTGTCCACGGTCCTGAACCAAAAAAATAGCTTAGATGCCTTCTTTTTCAAATAAAGATAGCCAGAGAACGAAGAAAAATTGATAATAGGAGTAAATTAGAAAGTTGCTTAAAATTGCATGCTCTATCTGAATCACAAAAGAAAAAAAAATTGGGTTCAGGGACCCTTTTATTATTTCAGGATTGGGTAATTTAACAATAATATTTTGGGCATCTCACCCTTAATCATGCCTGAAATGCTGTTTTTGTTGTATGACTCCATTACAAAAACATAATTTATGTAAGAACTTACCTGATAAATTCATTTCTTTCATATTAGCAAGAGTCCATGAGCTAGTGACGTATGGGATATACATTCCTACCAGGAGGGGCAAAGTTTCCCAAACCTCAAAATGCCTATAAATACACCCCTCACCACACCCACAAATCAGTTTAACGAATAGCCAAGAAGTGGGGTGATAAGAAAAAAGTGTGAAAGCATAAAAAACAAGGAATTGGAATAATTGTGCTTTATACAAAAAAATCATAACCACCACAAAAAAGGGTGGGCCTCATGGACTCTTGCTAATATGAAAGAAATTAATTTATCAGGTAAGTTCTTACATAAATTATGTTTTCTTTCATGTAATTAGCAAGAGTCCATGAGCTAGTGACGTATGGGATAATGACTACCCAAGATGTGGATCTTCCACGCAAGAGTAACTAGAGAGGGAGGGATAAAATAAAGACAGCCAATTCCGCTGAAAAATAATCCACACCCAAAATAAAGTTTAAATCTTATAATGAAGAAAACTGAAATAATAAGCAGAAGAATCAAACTGAAACAGCTGCCTGAAGTATTTTTTTCTACCAAAAACTGCTTCAGAAGAAGAATACACATCCAAATGGTAGAATTTAGTAAAAATATGCAAAGAAGACCAAGTTGCCGCTTTGCAAATCTGAACAATCAAAGCTTCATTCCTAAACGCCCAGGAAGTAGAAACTGACCTAGTAGAATGAGCTGTAATCCTTTGAGGCGGAGATTTACCCGACTCGACATAAGCATGATGAATTAAAGATTTCAACCAAGATGCCAAAGAAAAGGCAGAGGCCTTCTGACCTTTCCTAGAACCGGAAAAGATAAGAAATAGACTAGAAGTCTTTCGGAAATTCTTAGTAGCTTCAACATAATATTTCAAAGCTCTAACAACATCCAAAGAATGCAATGATCTCTCCTTAGAATTCTTAGGATTAGGACATAATGAAGGAACCACAATTTCTCTACTAATGTTGTTAGAATTCACAACCTTAGGAAAAAAATTAAAAAGAAGTTCGCAACACCGCCTCATCCTGATGAAAAATCAGAAAAGGAGACTCACAAGAAAAGAGCAGATAATTCAGAAACTCTTCTAGCAGAAGAGATGGCCAAAAGAAACAAAACTTTCCAAGAAAGTAATTTAATGTCCAGTGAATGCATAGGTTCAAACGGAGGAGTTTGAAGAGCCCCCAGAACCAAATTCAAACTCCAAGGAGGAGAAAATTGACTTAATAACAGATTTTATACGAACCAAAGCTTGTATAAAACAATGAATATCAGGAAGATTAGCAATCCTTCCGTGAAAAAGAACAGAAAGAGCAGAGATTTGTCCTTTCAAGGAACTTGCAGACAAACCTTTATCCAAACCATCCTGAAGAAACTGAAAAATTCTCGGAATTCTAAAAGAATGCCAGGAAAAATGATGAGAAAGACACCAAGAAATGTAAGTCTTCCAGACTCGATAATATATCATCCTAGATACAGATCTACGAGCCTGTAACATAGTATTAATCACAGAGTCAGAGAAACCTCTTTGACTAAGAATCAAGCGTTCAATCTCCATACCTTTAAATTTAAGGATTTGAGATCCTGATGGTAAAAAAGGACCTTATGACAGAAGGTCTGGTCTTAACGGAAGAGTCCACGGATGACAAGAAGCCATGCGGACAAGATCCGCATACCAAAACCTGTGAGGCCATGCTGGAGCCAACAGCAGAAAAAACGAGCATTCCTTCAGAATCTTGGAGATTACTCTTGGAAGAAGAACTAGAGGCGGAAAGATATAGGCAGGATGATACTTCCAAGGAAGTGACAATGCATCCACTGCTTCCGCCTGAGGATCCCTGGATCTGGACAGATACCTGGGAAGTTTCTTGTGTAGATGAGAAACCATCAGATCTATTTCTGTAAGTCCCCACATTTGAACAATCTGAAGAAACACCTCTGTGTGAAGAGACCACTCGCCCGGATGTAACGCTTGGCGACTGAGATAATCCGCTTCCCAATTGTCTATACCTGGGATATGAACCGCAGAGATTAGACAGGAGCTGGATTCCGCCCATACCAGTATTCGAGATACTTCTTTCATAGCCAGAGGACTGCGAGTCCCTTCTTGATGATTGATATATGCCACAGTTGTGACATTGTCTGTCTGAAAACAAATGAACGATTCTCTCTTTAGAAGAGGCCATGACTGAAGAGCTCTGAAAATTGCACGGAGTTCCAAAATATTGATTGGAAATCTCACCTCCTGAGATTTCCCAAACCCCTTGTGCTGTCAGAAACCCCCATACAGCTCCCCAACCTGTCAGACTTGCATCTGTTGAGATCACAGTCCAGGTTGGAAGAAAAAAAGAAGCCCCCTGAACTAAACGATGGTGGTCTGTACCACGTCAGAGGGTGTCGAACAATCGGTTTTAAAGATATTAAATGAAATATCTTTGTATAATCCCGGCACCACCGGTTCAGCATACAGAGCTGAAGAGGTCGCATGTGAAAATGAGCAAAGGGGAACACGTCCAATGCAGCAGTCATAAGAACCTAGAATTTCCATGCATAAGGCTACCGAAGGGAATGATTGAGACTGAAGGTTTCGATAAGCTGAAACCAATTTCAGACGTCTCTAATCCAACAGAAACAGAAACATGGACACTGAATCTATCCGGAAATCTAAAAAAAGGTTACTCTTGTCTGAGGAATCAACAAACTTTTTGGTTAATTGATCCTCCAACCATGTTCTTGAAGAAACAACACTCATAAAAAGCTGGAAAGGATCTTTCCATTGAAAATGAGCAAAGGGAATTGAATCCAATGCTGTTAAAACTTCTATGCATATATAGCAACTGAAGAAAATAATAGAGACTAAAGGTACCGACAGACGGAACCCAAATCAAATTGTCCCTTGTCTGATAGAGACAAAGATAGTGACATAAACCATCTGGAAACCTAAAAAAGGTGACCCTTGCGTGAGGAATCAAGAGCTTTTGAAAAAAAGATCCTCTAACTATGTCCTGAAGAGCAAGTGAAACATATGAGATTCCGCATCCACAGGAAATAATCTGAATGAAAACAGAAAAATTAAGAATATGCATTTATTGTATCTAATGAAAACAAATAATGCTATCAATGACCATAAAAAGGCAGAATAGTTTGAATAAAACTCCAAAACCCAGTTCCTAGAAAAAGAACTGGAAGAAATACCCCAGAAGATTCCAGGTCTGAGCAGCGCTTGAGCCATGCTTCAACAGTATCCAAAATATATAGGACAGAAACACACTGAAAGAAAGTGTTAGCCTTACTGGAATAAAATCAAAAAAATTTGGACAGAATAGAACCAAATAAATTTCAAAGAAGTCTTAACCTGCCCCTTACCAGCCAAGCTGGAATACGGCACGTACATCTCAATATTAGGGAGCTGATTTCGAACCCCAATTATAAACATGTTACTTGGGAAAGAACTCAGGAATTCGAACAACCAAACTAATATAAGCTTAAAGTTTAGTCTTAGAACTCAATCTTGAAGCCCATAGTAACAGTTAAGAATTGAATCCAATTATAATTGATTATCTTAGAACAAAAGAAATATGGATTTTTTTTTGATTTTTTTTTTAAAAACACAAAATTCTTCTAGCTAAAATAGCTAAAGACATAGATTAACCCTCATTTGCGAATATATTCAATAAAATGAAGACACAAATTAAGTCATTAGCATGATAGTCCAGTTTAAAGGACCAGTCAAAACAGAGGACTTGCGGGGGCGGAGCCAGCACTGAAACTGAGCGGTCGCAAGCTTGTATAGCTCCGGCTATTTCCTACTTATAAATACACATTTGACCGTTTAGTTCAGTTTAAATTACTGAAAACAGTGTGGCCAAGGATTTAAGTAACTCGGCTAAGAAGACTTAAGCCTTGAAGGCATTTCCAGATAGCGAGATTTTACATAATGGCGGCAAGTAATCTGGCGGAACAAGATTGGCCCAAAATGGAACTTCTGAGCCTTACCTTTTTAGAGGCATTACACAACCTATTGTATGATCATTTTTCTAGTCTCGAGAGGAGCATAATGACGGTGCGAGAAAGTACTGTGAGTGCTGATATGCGACACAATGCACAGCGTACCTTGCAGATAGTGCTGGAAACCGCTTCAGACCTGAAGCCTAAGGAAGGACCGATTGATTGGGTAATAGTTGAATTGGCTCAACCCGAACCTGAGCAGGTTGTGACTGCAGCTACAGTGCTAGGAATCGCTTCTAACTTGGATTCGCAGCGACAGCCGACTACGGCCGACACGACTGTACATGTCGGGCAACAGGGGCATAGAGGAGACAGCATGGTGTCCACCACGAGGTCTTATGTTCCGGTGCACCTGAAAGCGACGAGTCCCAATATACAGATTGAGCATGTCTGGGAGGCCTTACATCTGGCAGGAAATCTGCAACTTTGTGAATGTATGCAGGTAGATGCCTTAGCTTTCATACTTGTTGATAAGGGGCGAAGCGGGCCGCAAGTAACGTTGCTCTTTCCTCCTTTTGGAGTACTTGCTCCCCTGTTCCTCCCAAAGAGTCACAGATCAACAGACTATTTTGGAATAATTCTTTGCCGAACTGCCAACATCCAGAGGATACATACATCGGCTTCACAAACATGGAAAAAGGGTGAGGGTTAGAACTCTGGGCATCTACGTGACTGAAGTGGGTCAAATATGGCATTAGATTGTGACTCACGCAGCCCATAAATTAACTCTACTACTGCACCTCCAGTTAGATTTGTCTTACCTTTTCTACTACACTCCTCTGAGAGGAGATCACTACAAGGATCGCTATTTACCTACAATTCTGACTCTCGACAAGCACTGTATTGTCTATGTAATTTCTATGAGGTTTAAATGTGGGAGGCAGTCATTCACATCTTTTTCATTTTATTTATATGCTATGCATCACCCTAGTTAAATGTTCTATAAAAGTATAAGGTTGACTGGGAGCCCATACAAGTTTCGAGTGGGGCTATTAGTTTTTTAGTTCAGGCAGTCACTATGCATGTCATGTTCTTGTTAAATGAGCCAGTTGCAGCAATTTTGGCTATGCTAGTCTGCATTAACATAGTTTTAGCTACTCCGCTCAGTTTTGTTGTCCTATGAATCTGGCAATTACAACCTGATTAAGAAATGTAGTCTTCTAGTTTGACTTGTAATCAGAATTATAACTAGCAGTTTATTACTATACATTTGATAAAGCATAGAATGTAAGGGGATTCTCTTAATGTAACTAGATGACTGTACTGTTTGTTGGGTTCATGGGCACATCCTTAACTCACTAGACTTTATTTAACCAGTATACCTCCAGTCTTAATTACTATATTACAATGTATATGCAATATGTTGGGTCTTTGGAAGATTCCCCTTAAATATGCTAATGTGAGTTGCCGTGCTGCTATCGGCCGAAGCAGCATGGCTTTAAAAGATTTAGTACAAGGGCGTATCTCTATGGCTTAGTTAAATCTGGTACACTCCTTTCCTTTACTCTCTCATATGGCCAGTAAATGCGCCTTTCTCGGACTGTAGGTGTGGAGGAGTATGGTAATTGTTATTTATTGTTAAGACAATGCTAGCGTTTGTCTATAGTTAGCGTGATTTTTGAAGACTGCAGCCCTACACTCCCGTGTATATAGTTTGTTGGTAACTTATCTACATTTCGAAATGTTATAAACTCACAGTTTGGCAAGACATTATTTGTGGTTTGCTCCCATCTTACCTAAAGTTATTTGCCTAGAATATATATATTAATTTTACCTACTCGTAAACAGTTACAAGTGCCTCTTCCTCCACGCTGTTTACTAACTATGATCTGGGCAATATTATTGTGTTGAACCCCTCATGTACAACTTCATTACCAGATGGATAATTTTTATCTTATTAAGTGTTTTGAGGGGGTTTACTATGCAGGCATCATCCTAGCATTTAATTGATGTCCCCATAGCAACCATTGGATTTTTGGCTGCCAACACATGGTATATGCTTGATATCCCTTACTTCACATATATTAGCTCTACACAAATAGTTCTCTACCTGATCTTATATATTTATATTGTGCTGGTTCACCATACCTGTCTATAGCCGGTACCTAACATTTAAAAATTCAACTTACCACCTCCCCCCCCCCATAATATACCTCCTAATTTAGGACGTCTAACTACGCGGCTCATCTAGCCTATGCCGCAACCTAATCACTGTTTTTTATTAATAATCCCTGCGGTTCTGTATGATGTTGACCTTGTTTATCATATTTAGTGTTGCAGGATTGCTCGAGTTTCTAGTATAATTCTACCTATATATTTTATCATACTATTTACATAAGCTTACAAACCCAAATGTGACCATTCAAACTGCTAGTTCTAATCTATGTAAAATAGAGAAAAAGAGGTTCCAGTTTTTTCCATTAGATTCATTCTTGTTGGGAATTTTATCCTTCTGTGTATATGGAAGTCGGCATTTTGAAATGTAATATGTATGTTTGCTTTCATGATATGTCGTTTTTTATAAGTTGTATTGTTTTCGCACAACCTCAATAAAAATTATAAAAAACAAAAAACAAAAAAACAGAGGACTTGCAAAATGCAAAACAAGACAAATGCAACAGCACCTAGTCTAGTAAATTTTGTCCCTTTAACAATGCTAAAATAAATCATAATCTGATACTTAGAAAAGTACCTGAAACTAAATAATTTTCCATAAATAAGATATAACTATATAAAGGAAAATAAATACTATTTTGCTATAACAACAATAGCATAATTAGTAGGAGTAGAGATAGCTCCAATAAATTGGAGAACCCTCCAAATTAAATTTAACTGCTGACAAAGAATATAGTTTAAAAATAAAAGAAAATTCTCAGCCTATTCCATTCCCTAGTATGGGGAATTGGAAGGAAAACCTCTGAAATCACAGAAGAATAAAAAGGCAGAAATAGTGTCAGCTAGTTTTAAAGAACTAGTTACCTTAATATCCAAAATAATCAACACCTTTTCAACAAAGAACAAATGTACTTTAATAATAAAAAATTTATATAAAAAAGTAGATTTGTTAGTGTCAATATCTGATGAAGAGAATTTCTGAAAGAGAAAAAAAACATCATCAGAGAAGGATAAATCAGTATGTTGTTGGTCATTTGAAACTTCAATAATTAAAAAAGAAGTGAAAAAGACCTAAAAATTGTATTAGAAGGCACGAAGTCAGACAAAGCCTTAATCAGAAAAAATATTTCTTATAAATCTTCTAAACATTTCTTGTACTTAAGAATGGAAATGTATAAAGCATAAATACTAATGGAATCTGCATGTAAAAGTATATCATAATAACTTAATAAAAACCATAGCTAAAGATAAACATTTATAACATTTAAAATAAATGAACTTAGCTTTGGTAGAACTGAAACTCAGTTAAGCATTTTTCCAGAAGTGGCTTCTGACTCAGGGACAAACGGAGACATCTTGCAATATGTAATAGAAAAAACAACATATAAAGCAAAATTGATCAAATTCCTTAAATGACAGTTTCAGGAATGGGGGAAAAAATGCCAGTGAACAAGCTTCTAGCAACCAGAAGCAATAAATAATGAGACTTAAATAATGTGGAGACAATAGTGATGCCCATATTTTTTAGCGCCAAAAAAGACGCCCACATTATTTGGCGCCTAAATGCTTTTGGCGCCAAAAATGACGCCACATCCGGAACGCTGACACTTTTGGCGCAAAAAAACGTCAAAAAAATGACGCAACTTCCGGCGACATGTATGACGCCGGAAACAGAAAAAAAATTTTGCGCCAAAAAAGTCAGCGCCAAGAATGACGCAATAAAATGAAGCATTTTCAGCCCCCGCGAGCCTAATAGCCCACAGGGAAAAAGTCAAATTTTAAGGTAAGAAAAAAATTGATTAATCCATATGCATTATCCCAAATATGAAACTGACTGTCTGAAATAAGGAACGTTGAACATCCTGAGTCAAGGCAAATAAATGTTTGAACACATATATTTAGAACTTTATAAAAAAGTGCCCAACCATAGCTTAGAGTGTCACAGAAAATAAGACTTACTTACCCCAGGACACTCATCTACAAGTAGTAGAAAGCCAAACCAGTACTGAAACGAGAATCAGTAGAGGTAATGGTATATATAAGAGTATATCGTCGATCTGAAAAGGGAGGTAAGAGATGAATCTCTACGACCGATAACAGAGAACCTATGAAATAGACCCCGTAGAAGGAGATCATTGAATTCAAATAGGCAATACTCTCCTCACATCCCTCTGACATTCACTGCACGCTGAGAGGAAAACCGGGCTCCAACCTGTTGCAGAGCGCATATCAACGTAGAATCTAGCACAAACTTACTTCACCACCTCCATAGGAGGCAAAGTTTGTAAAACTGATTTGTGGGTGTGGTGAGGGGTGTATTTATAGGCATTTTGAGGTTTGGGAAACTTTGCCCCTCCTGGTAGGAATGTATATCCCATACGTCACTAGCTCATGGACTCTTGCTAATTACATGAAAGAAAAGGTATTTTTTTAATGGAATAAGTGTTGGTGCCTGTTTCGTGTATTGGATTGGAGGCTTGGCAGTAGCCTCTTACAGAGTGAACTAAGAAGGAGGTGCTGTACTTTCTTATGGACTTTTACATTTTGAGTGTAAAATGCAGACATTACAAATAACAATGATGCAATGATGTAATGGTGACATGCTCCTTTGAAATGGGCTGAAAATAAATGCACAAATTTGTCTTATGAAGGGGAGCATGCAGGAAAAAAAGCCAGGCAAAAATGTACAGTGAGAAGCAGAGGTATGCACCCTAATATATGACGGTGGCAGCAATATAAAGTGCCTTCCTCCTTTATTGGGCATTCTGTAAGCCTCACAATTTTACCTGCTCTTCCATTATAGACAATTGTCACAAGTTTCTCAGGACAGTCATTTTTTGGGCCTCCTGTCCCACGGTATAGATGTATTGTGAATCTATCCCACAATAAAGTAAAGATTTGCACTGAGGTGTAGGCCTATGGGCCTGATGATCTTAAATTCAAGCATAGTGAGAAATACCACTCCAACCTTCATATGGGCAGGCCTCACAAATTTATCTAAGAAAAGGGTGTGAACCAAGAATTTCCTTAGAATTATGAGCTTACTTCCATAGAATGAAATGAAGCTCATTAGAATGCAGAATCTTGTAGAGGAGAGTTTGACATTGAACACCTGGAACTGAGAGCAACATTTTCCTAAAGCACGTACAAATCAAATGATATTCTTTTCACTGTAAAGTAACTTGCATTGGTCAACCTTTATTAATTATTATTATTAATAAATAAAGGGTGATTTTGTGAAGACCCGAGAAGTTCTCTTTTTTTACTTGGATATCTGTTTTAATTGGATGCACCCTAGGCAACTAATATTGGTTATTGTGAGTGCTGACCCTTCCTGCTTGTGTATGTATATATATATATATATATATATATATATATATATACAAAAAGTGAAGAAAAAACTCAATCCACAGGTCAGAATGGATAAATTAAAAACGTCTTTATTTGATTTCCATTAAAATTCCCTGGAGGGGTCCTGTACAGCAAAAGAACATAGAGCACTGTGTACTCAAGCTGACATGTTTCGGCTGAGTGCCGTAATCATAGCTTGATTGAGTGCATCAGTGCTAACCATTTAAAAGACAATGTTGTTTGTGATTGGTTAAAACATAATTACACATTTTCAATGTTAGAACTAGAGTGCTGTGTTAACCCTTTCCCTGCCTAATTTCTATGTGCTGCTGACCAACCACTATCTATTGTTGAAAGGAGACAATTTTATGTTAAATATAGATATATATATATAAGTTGGAGAAAAATGAGTGGAAGACCTGGACTTATTACACTGTATGGCTGTCAGTATTGTAATGAGAAAGTATTTGGGTATTTTGTTTTGCATTGTTTATAACCATTCTGTTTAGTACACTTTTATTTTATATTTTACTTCTATTCCTCAATTGTTACATTAACTGATTGAATGCCATACCTACAGTAAGTATATCTCTTCTGTAGCTTTTACCTAGCTACTTTAGTGACCTCTAATAAATTTCACTGGACTGGTGACTATTGTACATTGTTTTGCTTTCTGCATAATATTATTATATTAGTACATAACAGAGACACTTCTTTTTCTTCTCTAATGTAAATTCTATTCACTAGTTGGGCATAGAGGAGTATATACATTTCACATTTATCTAAATGCTCTATCTGACAATCAATACTTGTTCCCAATAGTTTATTATGAAATTTTGAAATACTTAATGCTGGAGTAGACACAGTATAGAGATATTATTCAAAGATACTATTTATTAATATATTATTATTGCCAATAGTTTATAAGATCATATTCGGAGTTCAAACCCCTTGGCACTCTTGTTTGGAGCCTGAAAATCTAATACATCTCTCTTTTTCCTAAGATGAGATTCCTATCCCCACCTCTTAAAGGGGTTTTGATTTTTTCAATAGCTTGCCATCTCAGGGTAGTGCTGCTTTTATTATGTGAATCTTTAAAATGTCTGACCAAGGGGGTAGTTGCCTCTCCCATTTTGATTGTGGACAGATGGTTGCGTATTCGGACATTTACCTCAGTTGAGGTGAGTCCTACATATTGCAACTTGCATTCCACACATGATAGAACATATATGACATAAGAGGATGTACAGTTTAGGCAGGAAGTTATTTTAAACACTTCACCTGTGACTTCTGAGCGAAATTCATTCGAGATAGTAACTTTGTCACATGGCTTACATCTGGCTCTACCGCACCTGTACATCCCCCTATGTCTTAACCAACCATATATATAGTACACATACCCAAATCCAGAATTACAGAATCAAAACTTTTCTGCCTGTGTCTTTGATTTGTTTTTAGTGTTCTAAAATCCGAATAATAGTCTATATTTATTTAAAACAACATAGATTACCTTTGTGATTACAGTACTGTACTATCATTAAGAGGGTACTATGTATACAGAGGTATTAAGGACTATATAATAACTTTAACTTACATGTATAAGCTGTATTATATGAAGTGAAAATTGCCTGAATGACATAAGATGTTGTTGTTTACACTTGGTTCCATCCCCTCTCCTAACTGTCCCATTTTAAAGATGCAAATATTCCAACATCCAAACCCTTTCCAGTTACAACTGCAAAATAAGAAAATCTAAATTGGGTGAACTGGCATATGTGAGTTTTGTGTGCAATTTGCAATGGATCATTTGAGGTGGAACTATGAAAACAATTTGATGGTGGATCATTACTCTCGTATCCTGCTTAATTGTTAGATGGTAAAATGTATAAATTAAAGGGCCACTAAACCCAAAATCTTTCTTTCATGATTCAGATAGAGAATAGAAATTTAAACAACATTACAATTTACTTCCATTATTTATTTTGCTTAATTTTTTAGATATCCTTAGTTGAAGAAAAAGCAATGCACATGGTGAGCCAATCACACGAGGCTTCTATGTGCAGCAACCAATCAGCAGCTACTGAGCATATCTAGATATGCTTTTCACCAAAGAATATCAAGAGAATAAAACAAATTAGATAATATAAGTAAATTAGAAAGATGTTTAAAATTGCATTCTCTTTCTAAATCATAAAAGAAAAAATGTGGGTGTCATGTCCCTTTAAGTCAATTTGAAAGTTGTTTAAAATTGTGTGCTCTATCCAAACCAAGTTTAATTTTGACTTTACTGTCCCTTTAACTGACTTATTTTCTTATCTCTGTGCATAGAAGCTAGCTGAAAATATTTTAATGTTGATATTTGTCAAGTCTACATTTTCCTCTCAACATTCGATCAGGAGACGGAAACTGACACTACGAAAAACAAGAAGCATTGAAAGTATTAAAGTGGATAGTGCAACAGAGGAGTAGGAAAGGCTTACAAAATATACCATAGGGAATTGCATCCACAGACCATGTGTTACGTATTAGTAAACCTAATAGTAATTAAACGGATCTCTGTAAGGCAGTAAACTATTAAGAGTGCATAGGTTAAATTACTCTCTAGTTGTTCAAGCATATTTAGTTACACCATATATGCAGGCGCCATGACTAGGAAACTTAAAACAGATAGTACAGATGGTATTTAGCATTAAAGGGACATTAAACTGCTGGACAGAACATCAACAGAATGATTACTGCTCACCATGCTATTGTTTTACCTCTTGTGCCTGCAGCTCTTTACGTTGTTCTTATTTTAAACCTTTGCATGTGCCAGTTGGTTAAGTTCCACATGTTAAAGGGACACTTTGTTTCTTCGTTCTCTTGCTATCTTTATATAAAAAAGAAGGCATCTAAGCTTTTTTCTTGGTTCAGTACTCTGGACAGCAGTTTTTGATTGGTGGATGAATTTATTCACCAATCAGCAAGGACAACCTAGGTTGTTCACCAAAAATGGGCCGACATCTGAACTTACATTCTTGCATTTCAAATAAAGATACCAAGAGAATAAAAAACATTTGATAATAGGAGTAAATTAGAAAGTTGCTTAAAATGTCATGCTCTATCTGAATCACAAAAGAAAAAATTTGGGTTCAGTGTCCCTTTAATACTGAGTGCCGCCATCTTGAAACTCACATACTCTTGCACCCTGTGACAGAAGTTATGACTATTCACTGCTCAGTGATATTGTTGGCTTGTTTCACAGCTATACTGTGAGCTTCAGGTTAGCACACACAATACAAAGTGGGAGCTTTACTTTTTGCAGTTTTTATACACTGTTTTAAAATTTGGTAACATATAAAAAAATACTACATAAATAACAGAGCATTGCAGCCACTGCAAAACAATATAGAGTTCCTGGTGACATCCGGTGAGTGGTGCTAAGAGGGGGACACAGACTGTGTGGTTCTTCACTCTGCTCGTGGGACAGGCCAGAGCCATAGGGGCTGATTTAACAATGTGCTATCGGACATGATCCTCTGTATTGGTGTTAATCAACCTGATCGTATCCGATCAGGCTGATTGCTGTCCGCCACCTCAGACGTGGCGGACGAGTTAAAAAGCAGCGGTCTGCATTCGGCATTGATAAATCGACCCCTAAGTGCTCTTCGGTGCAGGAGAGGTGTGCAGGAGAGGTGTGAGCGCTACATACACTATAGGTTCCAGAGGTCAAGGGAGAAGGAATGGGAGTGCAGAGGTGTGGAGCTGCCTTGAGGAACACACTGCCACGTATGGTGGAGTCAGGGAGCGTGGAGTAACTGGGCCCCAATCTCCAAAGGATTTGGAACAAAGGCTTTATTAAGCCTATGTAGATCCTATATCCCAAAGCAGAGACAGAGCAACAAAGTGAACACAGCCAAGTGGCAGCTCATTGGGGCCTGATACAGGTCAACAGAGAAGGCACAAATCCAGTTCATTACACTTGAGGATTTAACTTCTAAAGAGTACACCAATGGAATGTCAAACAGACGTTTTAACTGCTCTGTCATTGAAGCACCATTACATTGTAATAGCCATAATAACCAGGACTGCATTGGTTAAGGATAAACCACAGTTAAGAGTGACAGGAATATGTGATATGGGTGATGTTATGGTGTCCGTAAACCTAAGAGATAACATGAGATTATATGTCTAAATCACATCTTAAGAAAGAAGATTATTGGAGGATGGGAGGCCATGTAAAAGGTTAAAGCTAAGTGAAATTATTATCACACACCAGGATTTCAGTATAAAATGTGGGTACATTGGTCGTTATCTCAGACCTAGTAAATGGCTACCTTTATCCATATTGCATTATATAAAGATAACTGCTCTGTTTCGGATACTGTTTAATTTTATGATCGAGGAATAAAGTTTTATAATGTCTCACAAAGGGCTAGATTACGTGTGGAGCAGTTGTTTGTGCCCCTGCTCATGTGCTAACTTATTACAAGTTGAAAGTAAAAAGTTTTCACTTGCGTGCTTACCAGAAGCGCAGAAAAAGCTGAATTTTGAATATTGCCAACTTCACATAGAAGAATATGTTCTATTTATTCATAAATAAATATTTCTATGTATATATCTGGTGATCTGGTGTTTTTTGGTAAAAAATATATCTATTCATATATATACGTAAATATATACAGATATATAATATCTATTTTTAAATACACAGAACATATTCCCCTATGTGAAGAACATTGGAATGTGAAATATTTAGAGTATGAACACAGTTAAACACTTAATTAAATCATAATATTGCATAAACATGATTTTTCATGTTTTCATCTACTTGACTGCAAAGGGCTCCAATGCACACACACACACACACATATATATATATATATATATATATATATAAT
This sequence comes from Bombina bombina, assembly GCF_027579735.1. NCBI lineage: Eukaryota > Metazoa > Chordata > Amphibia > Anura > Bombinatoridae > Bombina > Bombina bombina. The sequence continues at coordinate 627,403,398 of NC_069501.1, forward strand.
GTCTATGTATATATATACACATGTATTTATGTGTTTATATGTGCATAAATGTGTGTAACTACATACACATATATATATATATATATACACATATACACACACATACAAATATATATTTAGACATGTATATGTATGTATCTATGTTAAATCCCTTTGTGTGCCCTTTTTCACCTGAGACCTTATAATTTTGAGCCCTTATTACTATTGTATGCATTTTTTTAAAATATTTTTTAAAAGACAGTGTTATGATTGTAGCTGTGCTTTTATATGAATGTTTTATGTGTTTTGTGCAACTTTTTAGTTGAGCATAACAGTTAACCAGAGCTCTGAAGTCACGCTTTTCTGACACACGTTAAATCAAATTGCACTTGAGCAAACACGTTTACTTTCAACTTGTAAAACACATGCTACTTCCAATGTGTGCAAAGAGCTGCGCTAAACCCCTTACTCGTAACATTTAGAGCGGCACTTGTAAACTAGCCCATAGCTGCATTTATAACTCTACCACTTTAAGAATGAAGAAAATGACTGTATTTGTTCTACATTCCCTTGGAGACAAAGCCAAAATAAAAAATAAATGAATTCATCAAAGACTGTGAAGATTGGTCTTTGATAAGAGGTTGAATTTATTTGAATAGAGTAATAGTGAGTTTAAGGATAGGATGTCCTGTAAGTATTAATAGACTTGGTGAGCACATACAGAGGATATGTACTGATTTTGAGTTTCATAGTATATTCTGCTAACTTGAGTAAGACCTGTTATTGTCTTATCTCTGAAGTTTCCGCCTGGGTTATTGCTAAACTCTTTTATAGTTGGGTATAATATAATATATAATTTAGATCACAAACAGATGTGACCGAAAGTATTGGTACCCTTTCACTTTTTTAGGAAACCGCAATTTTCTGAACGAAGTAAAAATTGACAAAAGTATTTGGTATCCACCATTCTTTATTTCAAATGTAATAGAACAGAAAGGTCACTTTTTATTTATGACTTCACATATTACTTTAAACAGTAAAATAAATGAGAACGGCAAGGACAAAAATATTGGTAAGCTTAACCTAATTTATAGTAGCACAGCCTTTGGAGACAATAACTGCAATCAATCGCTTTCTGTAGCTCTGAATAAGATTTCTACTCTTTCGACAGGGATGTTGGCCCACTCTTCTTGAGCAAACTGCTCCAGTTCTCTCAGGTTTGATAGGTACCTTTACCCAACTGTGAGATTCAGCTTTTTGCCACAGATGTTCAATGTGATTCATATTTGGACTCATTGAAGGCCACTTGGGAGTGGTCCAATGTTTTCTTCTCATTCATTCTTGGGTGTTTTTTGAGGTATGTTTCGAGTCATTATACTGTTGGAAGACCCATGACTTGCGACTGAGACATAGCTTTATGAAAATGGTCAGTACTTTTCACTCCAGAATGCTTTGATAGTCTTAGGATTTCATTGTGCCCTGCAGATATTCTAGGCACCCAGTGCCAGAGGCAGCACAGCAACCCCAAAACATCACTGAGCTTCCTACAGGTTTCACGGTAGGGATGCTGTTCTTTTGTTTGAAATCTTCTTTTTTCCTTATGTAAACATGGAGTTGTGATTTGCGAAAAAACTCTGCTTTGTTTTGTCTGTCCAAAGGACATTCTCTCAGAAGGTCTGTGGCTTGTTTACATACAATTTGGCAAACTCCAGTCAGGTATTTTTTTGTTTCTCTATTAGAAGTGGGGTCTTCTACTATGGAGCCCTTTTTCATTCAAAATGAGATGGTTCGACTTGAAACTTTTGCACCTTGAGCTTCAACCTCGGATTGGATCTGTTTTGAAGTTGCCCTTGGTTCTTTCTCCACCATTCAAAATATCTTTTTCTCTTCATTCTTGGGTTAATTTTCCTCCTGCGATCACATCCATGGAGTTGGCTATAGTCCCAGGTGCTTTAAACTTCTTAATAATATTGACAATACTGCTCACATGGACATCAAACTCCTGGTTTTTCTTCTTTTTTCCATGATCAGTATGATACACACAGTGACACACAACAGCACAATGAATACGTTTCTCCATTTAAACAGGCTGAATGAGTGATTAAAAAATTGAAGACACCTGTGATAATAATTAAAAAAACAGAATTTATGCTTACCTGATAAATTTCTTTCTCTTGTGATGTATCAAGTCCACGGATTCATCCATACTTATGGGATATTCTCCTCCCCTACAGGAAGTGGCAGAGAGAGCACCCACAGCAGAGCTGTCCATATAGCTCCTCCCTTATCTCCACCCCCCCCGTCATTCGACCGAAGGCTAGGAAGAAAAAGGAGAAACTATAGGGTGCAGTGGTGACTAAAGTTTTTTAAATAAAAATATACTACCTGTCTTTAATAGACAGGGCGGGCAGTGGACTCAATACATCACAAGAGAAAGAAATTTATCAGGTAAGCATAAATTCTGTTTTCTCTAGTAAGATGTATCGAGTCCACGGATTCATCCATACTTATGGGATACCAATACCAAAGCTTTAGGACACGGATGAAGGGAGGGACAAGACAGGTACCTTAAACGGAAGGCACCACTGCTTGTAGAACCTTTCTCCCAAAAATAGCCTCCGAAGAAGCAAAAGTATCAAATTTGGAAAATTTGGAAAAAGTATGAAGCGAAGACCAAGTCGCCGCCTTACAAATCTGTTCAACAGAAGCCTCATTTTTAAAAGCCCATGTGAATGAGCAGTAATTCTTTCTGGAGGCTGCTGGCCAGCAGTCTCATAAGCCAAATCGATGAAGCTTTTCAGCCAAAAGGAAAGAGAGGTAGCCGTAGCCTTTTGACCTCTCCGTTTACCAGAATAAACAACAAACAATTAAGATGTTTGACGGAAATCTTTAGTTGCTTGTAAGTAGAACTTTAAAGCATGAACCACATCAAGATTGTGCAACAGACGTTCCTTCTTTGATGAAGGATTAGGACACAGAGAAGGAACAACAATCTCCTGATTTATATTCCTATTAGAAACAACCTTAGGAAGAAACCCAGGTTTGGTACACAAAACCACCTTATCTGCATGGAAAACTAGGTAAGGTGAGTCACACTGTAAAGCAGATAACTCAGAAACTCTTCGAGCCGAAGAGATAGCAACTAACAACAAAACTTTCCAAGATAGAAGCTTAATATCTATGGAATGCATAGGTTCAAACGGAACCCCTTGAAGAACTTTAAGAACCAAGTTTAGGCTCCATGGCGGAGCAACAGGTTTAAATACAGAATTGATCCTGACCAAGGCCTGACTAAATGCTTGAACGACTGGAACATCTGCCAGACGTTTGTGTAAAAGAATAGATAAAGCAGATATTTGTCCCTTTAAGGAACTATCTGATAATCCCTTCTCCAATCCTTCTTGGAGAAAGGACAAAATTCTAGGAATCCTAATCTTACCCTTGGATTCACACCAACAAAGATATTTGCACCAAATCTTATAATAGATTTTCCTGGTAACAGGCTTTCTAGCCTGAATCAGGGTATCAATGACCGACTCAGAGAAAGCACGCTTTGATAGAATCAGGCGTTCAATCTCCAAGAAGTCAGACGCAGAGAAATTAGATTTGGATGCTTGAACGGACCTTGGATTAAAAGGTCCTGCCTCATTGGCAGAGTCCACGGTGGAACAGATGACATGTCCACCAGGTCTGCATACCAAGTCCTGCGTGGCCATGCAGGCACTATCAGAATCACCGAAGCTCTCTCCTGCTTGATTCTGGCAACCAAACGTGGGAGGAGAGGAAACGGTGGAAACGGTGGAAATACATAAGCCAGATTGAAGGACCATGGCACTGCTAGAGCATCTATCAGTACCGCCTGGGGATCCCGGGACCTGGACCCGTAACGAGGAAGTTTGGCGTTCTGAAGGGACGCCATCAGATCCAATTCTGGTGTGCCCCATAGCTGAGTCAGCTGGGCAAATACCTCCGGATGGAGCTCCCACTCCCCCGGATGAAAAGTCTGACGACTTAGGAAATCCGCCTCCCAGTTCTCTACCCCTGGGATATGGATTGCTGAGAGATGGCAAGAGTGATCCTCCGCCCATTGGATTATTTTGGTTACCTCCATCATTGCTAGAGAACTCCGTGTTCCTCCTTGATGATTGATATAGGCTACAGTCGTGATGTTATCCGACTGAAATATGATGAATTTGGCCGCAGCTAGCTGACGCCACGCCTGAAGCGCATTGAATATCGCTCTCAGTTCTAGAATGTTTATCGGGAGGAGAGATTCCTCCCGAGACCATAAGCCCTATGCTTTCAGGGATTTCAAGACTGCACCCCAGCCTAGCAGGCTGGCATCTGTCATTACTATGAGCCACTCTGGCCTGCAGAAACACATTCCCTGAGACAGGTGGTCCTGAGACAACCACCAGAGAAGAGAATCTCTGGTCTCTTGGTGCAGATGCAGTTGAGGAGATAAATCTGCATAATCCCCATTCCACTGTTTGAGCATGCATAGTTGCAGTGGTCTGAGGTATAGGCGGGCATAAGGAACTATGTCCATTGCCACTACCATGAGTCCGATTACCTCCATACACTGAGCCACTGATGGCTGAGGAATGGAATGAAGAGCTCGGCAAGTGATTAAAAGTTTTGATTTTCTGACCTCCGTCAGAAATATTTTAATTTCTACCGAGTCTATCAGAGTCCCTAGGAAGGAAACTCTTGTGAGAGGGACGAGAGAACTCTTTTTTATGTTCACCTTCCACCCGTGAGATCTCAGAAAAGCCAACACAATGTCCGTGTGAGACTTGGCTAGCTGGAAAGTCGACGCCTGAATTAAGATGTCGTCTAGATAAGGCGCCACTGCTATACCCCGCGGTCTTAGAACCGCCAAAAGGGACCCTAGCACCTTTGTGAAAATTCTGGGAGCCGTGGCCAACCCGAAGGGAAGGGCCACAAACTCGTAATGCCTGTCCAGAAAGGCGAATCTGAGGAATTGATGATGATCTCTGTGAATAGGAATGTGTAGATATGCATCCTTTAAGTCCAAATTGTCTCCATCTTGGAACTGGGCGGATCACTCCCATGGTATGTAGGTCTTCTACACAGCGTAAGAACGCCTCTCTCTTTGTCTGGTTTGCAGACAATTGAGAAATGTGAAATCTCCCCCTTGGGGGGGGGGGGGGAGTCTTTGAAGTCCAGAAGATATCCTTGGGACACAATTTCTAAAGCCCAGGAATCGTGAACATCTCTTGCCCAAGCCTGAGCAAAGAGAGAGAGTCTGCCCCCTACTAGATCCTGTCCCGGATCGGGGGCTACCCCTTCATGCTTCTTGGCCTGTTTACCTTTGTTCCAAGCCTGGTTAGGTCTCCAGACTGACTTGAATTGGACAGAATTCCCCTCTTGCTTTGCTGCAGGGGAAGCTGAAGCGTGACCACCCTTGAAGTTCCGAAAGGAACGGAAAAAATTATTTTGTTTGGTCCTCATCTTTTTTGTTTTGTCCTGAGGGAGGGCATAGCCTTTCCCTCCAGTAATGTCTGAAATAATTTCTTTCAGTGCAGGCCCGAATAGGGTCTTTCCTTTGAAAGGGATGTTCAACAATTTAGATTTTGATGACATATCAGCAGACCAGGACTTAAGCCATAACGCCCTGCGTGCTAAAATGGCAAAACCTGAATTCTTTGCCGCTAATTTAGATTTGGAAAGCGGCATCTGTAATGAAAGAATTAGCCAACTTAAGGGCCTTAATTCTATACATAATATCTTCTAATGGAGTCTCCACCTGGAGAGCCTCTTCTAGAGCCTCAAACCAGAAAGCAGCTGCAGTAGTTACAGGAACAATGCATGCAATAGGTTGGAGAAGAAAACTTTGATGAACAAAAATTTTCTTTAGGAGACCCTCTAATTTTTTATCCATAGGATCTTTGAAAGCACAACTGTCTTCGATAGGTATAGTTGTACTCTTAGCAAGAGTAGAAAAAGCTTCCTCCACCTTAGGAACAGTCTGCCACGAGTCCTGTATGGTGTCCGATATGGGAAACATTTTCTTAAAAACAGGAGGGGGAGCGAACGGAGTACCTGGTCTATCCCACTCCTTGGTAACAATAGTCACAATCCTCTTAGGGACTGGAAAAACATCAGTGTAAACAGGAACCTCTAAGTATCTGTCCATTTTACACAATTTCTCTGTGACCACTATAGGGTCACAATCGTCTAGAGTAGCTAATACCTCCTTGAGCAATAAGCGGAGGTGTTCAAGCTTAAATTTAAAGGCCGTCATATCAGAATCTGTCTGAGGGAGCGTCTTTCCTGCATCAGAAATCTCTCCCTCAGATAACAAATCCCTTACCCCTACTTCAGAACACTGTGAGGGTATATCGGATACGGCTACTAAAGCGTCAGACGGCTCAGCATTTATTCTTAACCCAGAGCTGTCACGCTTTCCTTGTAAACCAGGCGGTTTAGAGAAAACCTCTGTGAGGGTTTTATTCATAACTGTGGCCATGTCTTGTAAAGTAAATGAATTAGACGCACTAGAGGTACTTGGTGTTACTTGTGCGGGCGTTACTGGTTGTGACACTTGGGGAGAGCTAGATGCTAAACCCTCATTTCCTGCTGAGAATCATCTATTGCAATATTTTTAAGTGCTAAAATATGCTCTTTATAATTTATAGACATATCAGTGCAAGTGGGACACATTCTAAGAGGGGGTTCCACAATGGCTTCTAAACACATAGAACAAGGATTTTCCTTGGTGTCAGACATGTTAAACAGGCTAGTAATGAAACAAACAAGCTTGGAAAACACTTTAATCAAAGAAAATAACACTTTAAACAAAAACGGTACTGTGCCTTTAAGAGAAAAAAAGCTGCACAAACTCTGCAAAACAGTGTAAAAAAGCAGTAAACAAAATTAAATTTTTACAGTAGCATCCTAAAGCCTTAGTAACTTTGCACCACTATGCAAATAAACAATTAACCCCTTAATGTAAAAACCGGATTGAAAAAACTTCAAAACCGGTAAAATAACGTTCAGCACCTTGCCACAGCTCTGCTGTGGCGCCTACCTGCCCTTTAGGAACGATTTGTGGGGAAAAAACTCTTTACAGCCCTCAAATACAGCAGGAATCTCTGGAGAAGTAGCTGGATGCTTCTGAGGTAAATAAACTGTGCAACTGAAAATAGGCCCCTCCCACCTCACTCAATGTTATGGGGCCTAAAAAACACCACAGAGTGTTTCTTAAACTAACCATGTGGGTTAATAACCCTTAAACAAGCCACAAAGACCCCTTAAAGTCCCTCAAAAAACGTTTTATTTGTAATTAAACCAAAACGTTTTTTCCTATTAGTGTCACCAGTAACTATGAGCCCTTTATGCAATCTTGGATTCCTCGTTTACTGAATACAACTTACCTTCCCCTCATGGGAATATTGCCAGCCTTTTCTAGAAATAACACAGTCTGTCTAGAAAAAAATAGAGTGAACATACCTTAATGCAGTTTAGCCTGCAAACTGTTCCCCCAACTGAAGTTTTCCTGTACTCTTCAGCCCTTGTGAGTTACAAAATGCTAAGATCATCATCCTCCTTGCAGAAATCTTCATCCCTTTTCTGCCAGAGAGTAAATAGTACACACCGGTACCATTTAAAATAACAAACTTTTGCTTGAGAAAATAAAAACTAACATTTTTGTCACCACACTCCCTTTGCCCTTCCTAGCAGTTAAGCAGGCAGAGAGAATGACTTGGGAGTGGAGCTAAGGGAGGAGCTATATGGACAGCTCTGCTGTGGGTGCTCTCTCTGCCACTTCCTGTAGGGAAGGAGAATATCCCATAAGTATGGATGAATCCGTGGACTCGATACATCTCACAAGAGAAAAGAATAGTCTGCTTGAAGTATCACTACAAAACAATTCTTTATTGTAACTTCTAAAGGGTATCAATAGTATTGTCCAGGTCAATAGAATTTATTTATAGAATAAGGAAAACTTGCACAATTGTGTGATGAAGATGTTTTAATTACAACGCTTTTAAGGGCAAATGATGAATTATTTGATTAATATGCAAGGGTACCAACACTTCTGGCCACATCTGTAAACAAATTTTCATGTTTATTTATTCACATTTAATTTTTTAATTTATGTACATATAATTCACATTGTAATAATCACTATTTTTTATCAATGATGTATATGGTTTCACCTTCATTACTTTTATTACTTAGTGATAATGGAAAAAATATAAATTATTATTAAAATATATTATTAATTAAAAAATACAACTCCATCTATTCCGTCTAGAACAAAATTATAGGATAAGAAAAGCAAGAGTATTATTAAGAATGTTATATAAGTGAGTAATGAGAAAATGAATCTCCAAGGGTAGGTAGATAGAAAAATATCCTATAGATAAATATTTAACAGAATCATTGTATATTATTAAGTGAGAACAAATATGTTTGGATTGAAATATTCTAACATTAGAAGTGAGACAATTTTCAAAAAGGATAGCAGAAGTGGAACAACAAATTAACTAATTAAAACAAGTAGATTTGCTTCTGAATAATGTAGAGGATCTGGAGAAAAGGTCACAAAAATTAATCTTCATATTATTGGTCTTATAGAGAACTCAAAGCAAATATATTTAATGGAATTTTTTCTCTAATGTTCTCCAAAGGTTACTGGGCCTCCCAGAAGATTACCTATACAAATTGAAAGAGTACACGTGGTGGGCCCGAAAGATATGACGCAAAAGAGGTTGAATCAATAGGCCAGTAGAGGTAAACTTATTCAATTTTCAAGATAAAACATAATTTATGTAAGAACTTACCTGATAAATTAATTTACTTCATAGTGGCAAGAGTCCATGAGCTAGTGACGTATGGGATATACATTCGTACCTGGACGGGGCAAAGTTTCTCAAACCTCAAAATGCCTATAAATACACCTCCCACCTCACTCATACTTCAGTTTAATGTACAGCCAAGAAGAAAGGTGTAAAAAAGGAGTAAAAAGCATACAAAAAAGAGGAGCTGGAAAAAATAATGTGCTTTATACAAAAAAAATCATAGCCACAAAAAATAGGATGGGTCTCATGGACTCTTGCCACTAAGAAAGAAATTAATTTATCAGGTAAGTTCTTACATAAATTATGTTTTCTTTCAAGTAAGTGGCAAGAGTCCATGAGCTAGTGACATATGGGATATAATTCCCAAGATGTGGAAGTCATTAGGGAGGGAGGGATAAAAAAAAATAAAAACAGCTATTTCCACTGAGAAATTAAATCCCAAACAATAATTAAGTTTTCTTAAATATTTTTAAAAAAAACCTCAAATCTTAAGTAGCCTCAACATAATATTTCAAAGCTCTTACCACATCCAAAGAATGTAAAGACCCTACAAGAGTATTTTTTAAAATTAGGACACAAAGAAGGAACAACAATTTCCTTATTGATGTTGTTAGAATTCACAACTTTAGGCAAAAAATTTAAAAGAAGTCTGCAAAACAGCTTTATCTTGATGGAAAATCAGATAAAGACACTCCGAAGAGAGAGCAGACAATACAGAAACTATTCAAGCAGAAGAGATTGCCAAAAGAAATAACAATTTCCAAGAGACTACATAGACTCAAAAGGAGGAGCCTGAAAAATCTTCAAAACCAAAATTGAGACTCCAAGGAGGAGAAATAGATTTAAAAACATGTTTAATATGAATCAAAACCTGAACAAAACAGTGAATATCAGGAAGTTCAGCAATCTTTCTATGAAATATGAAAGAAAGAGCAGAAATTTGTCCTTTCAAAGTATTTGTAGACAAAAACATAATTTATGTAAGAACTTACCTGATAAATTCATTTCTTTCATATTGGCAAGAGTCCATGAGCTAGTGACGTATGGGATATACATTCCTACCAGGAGGGGAAAAGTTTCCCGAACCTCAAAATGCCTATAAATACACCCCCCACCACACCCACAATTCAGTTTAACGAATAGCCAAGAAGTGGGGTGATAAGAAAGGAGCGAAAGCATCAACAAGGAATTGGAATAATTGTGCTTTATACAAAAAAAATCATAACCACCACAAAAAGGGTGGGCCTCATGGACTCTTGCCAATATGAAAGAAATGAATTTATCAGGTAAGTTCTTACATAAATTATGTTTTCTTTCATGTAATTGGCAAGAGTCCATGAGCTAGTGACGTATGGGATAGCAAATACCCAAGATGTGGAACTCCACGCAAGAGTCACTAGAGAGGGAGGGATAAAAATAAAGACAGCCAATTCCGCTGAAAAAAGAATCCACAACCCAAATCAAAAAGTTTTAATCTTATAATGAAAAAAACTGAAATTATAAGCAGAAGAATCAAACTGAAACAGCTGCCTGAATAACTTTTCTACCAAAAACTGCTTCTGAAGAAGAAAAAACATAAAAATGGTAGAATTTAGGAAAAGTATGCAAAGAAGACCAAGTTGCTGCTTTGCAAATCTGATCAACAGAAGCTTCATTCTTAAAAGCCCAGGAGGTAGAAACTGACCTAGTAGAATGAGCCGTAATCCTCTGAGGCGGGGATTTACCCGACTCCACATAAGCATGATGAATCAAACGTTTTAACCAAGAAGCCAAAGAAATAGCAGAAGCTTTCTGACCTTTCTTAGGACCAGAAAAGATAACAAATAGACTAGAAGTCTTTCTGAAATCTTTAGTAGCTTCAACATAATATTTCAAAGCTCTTACAACATCCAAAGAATGCAAAGATTTTTCCAAAGAATTCTTAGGATTAGGACACAATGAAGGGACAACAATTTCTCTACTAATGTTGTTGGAATTCACAACCTTAGGTAAAAATTTAAATGAAGTCCACAAAACCACCTTATCCTGATGAAAAATCAGAAAAGGAGACTCACAAGAAAGAGCAGATAACTAAGAAACTCTTCTAGCAGAAGAAATAGCCAAAAAGAAACAACACTTTCCAAGAAAGTAACTTAATATCCAGAGAATGCATAGGCTCAAACGGAGGAGCCTGTAAAGCTCTCAAAACCAAATTAAGACTCCAAGGAGGAGAGATTGACTTAATGACAGGCTTGATATGAACCAAAGCCTGTACAAAACAATGAATGTCAGGAAGATTAGCAATTATTCTGTGAAACAGAACAGAAAGCGCAGAGATCTGTCCTTTCAAGGAACTTGCAGACAAACCCTTATCCAAACCATCCTGAAGAAACTGTAAAATTCTAGGAATTCTAAAAGAATGCCAAGAGAACTTATGAGAGGAACACCATGAAATGTAAGTCTTCCAAACTTGGTAATAAATCCTTCTAGAAACAGATTTACGAGCCTGCAACATAGTATTGATCACTGAGTCAGAGAAACCTCTATGACTAAGCACTAGGCGTTCAATCTCCATACCTTCAAATTTAATGATTTGAGATCCTAATGGAAAAACGGACCTTGAGATAGAAGGTCTGACCTTAACGGAAGTGGCCAATGTTGGCGACTGGACATCCGAACAAGATCCGCATACCAAAACCTGTGTGGCCATGCTGGAGCCACCAGCAGTACAAACGAATGTTCCATTATGATTTTGGAAATCACTCTTGGAAGAAGAACTAGAGGCGGAAAGATATAAGCAGGTTGATAATTCCAAGGAAGTGACAACGCATCCACTGCTTCCGCCTGAGGATCCCTGGATCTGGACAGATACCTGGGAAGTTTTCTGTTTAGATGAGAAGCCATCAGATCTATTTCTGGAAGCCCCCATATCTGAACAATCTGAAGAAACACATCTGGGTGAAGAGACCATTCTCCCGGATGTAAAGTCTGGCGACTGAGATAATCCGCTTTCCAATTGTCTATACCTGGGATATGAACCGCAGAGATTAGACAAGAGCTGGATTCTGCCCATGCAAGTATCCGAGATACTTCTTTCATAGCCTGAGGACTGTGAGTCCCACCTTGATGATTGACATACACCACGGCCATGACATTGTCTGTCTGAAAACAAATAAACGATTCTCTCTTCAGAAGAGGCCAGAACTGAAGAGCTCTGAAAATCGCACGGAGTTCCAAAATATTGATTGGTAATCTCGCCTCTTGAGATTTCCAAACCCCCTGTGCTGTCAGAGATCCCCAGACAGCTCCCCAACCTGAAAGTATCTCATCTGTTGAAATCACAGTCCAGGTTGGACGAAGAAAAGAGGCCCCTTGAACTAAACGCTGGTGATTTAACCACCACGTCAGAGAGTGTTGAACATTGGGATTTAAAGATATTAATTGTGATATATATGTATAATCCCGGCACCATTGATTCAGCATGCAAAGCTGAAGAGGTCTCATGTGAAAACGAGCAAAGGGGATCGCGTCCGATGCTGCAGTCATGAGACCTAAAACTTCCATGCACATAGCTACTGAAGGGAATGATTGAGACTGAAGGTTCCGACAAGCTGAAACCAATTTCAGACGTCTTTTGTCTGTTAAAGACAAAGTCATGGATACTGAATCTATCTGGAAGCCTAAAAAGGTTACCCTTGTCTGAGGAATCAAGGAACTTTTTGGTAAATTGATCCTCCAACCATGTTCTTGAAGAAACAACACAAGTTGATTCGTGTGAGATTCTGCAGAATGTAAAGACTGAGCAAGTACCAAGATATCGTCCAAATAAGGAAACACTGCAATACCCCGCTCTCTGATTACAGAGAGTAGGGCACCAAGAACCTTTGAAAAGATCCTTGGAGCTGTTGCTAGGCCAAAAGGAAGAGCAACAAATTGGTAATGCTTGTCTAGAAAAGAGAATCTCAGGAACTGATAGTGATCTGGATGAATTGGAATATGAAGATAAGCATCCTGTAAATCTATTGTTGACATATAATGCCCTTGCAGAACAAAAGGCAGAATAGTCCTTATAGTCACCATCTTGAATGTTGGTATTTTTACATAACAATTCAAAATGTTTAGATCCAGAACTGGTCTGAAAGAATTCTCTTTCTTTAGTACAATTAACAGATTTGAATAAAACCCCAGACCCCGTTCCAGATATGGAACTGGCACAACTACCCCAGAAGACTCCAGGTCTGAAACACACTTCAGGAAAGCCTGAGATTTTACTGGGTTCACTGGAAAGCGTGAGAGAAAAAACCTTCTCACAGGCGGTCTTACCTTGAAACCTATTCTGTACCCTTGAGAAACAATATTCTGAATCCAATGATTTTGGACTGAATTGATCCAAACATCTTTGAAAAATCATAGCCTGCCCCCTACCAGCTGTGCTGGACTGAGGGCCGCACCTTCATGCGGACATGGGGGCTGGTTTTGATTTTCTAAAGTGCTTTGATTTATTCCAGACTGGAGAAGGCTTCCAATTGGAAGCCGTTCCTTTAGGGGAAGGGTCAGGCTTCTGTTCCTTATTCTGACGAAAGGAACGAAAAACATAATTTATGTAAGAACTTACCTGATAAATTCATTTCTTTCATATTAGCAAGAGTCCATGAGCTAGTGACGTATGGGATATACATTCCTACCAGGAGGGGCAAAGTTTTCCAAACCTCAAAATGCCTATAAATACACCCCTCACCACACCCACAAATCAGTTTAACGAATAGCCAAGAAGTGGGGTGATAAGAAAAAAGTGCGAAGCATAAAAATAAGGAATTGGAATAATTGTGCTTTATACAAAAAAATCATAACCACCACAAAAAAGGGTGGGCCTCATGGACTCTTGCTAATATGAAAGAAATGAATTTATCAGTTAAGTTCTTACATAAATTATGTTTTCTTTCATGTAATTAGCAAGAGTCCATGAGCTAGTGACGTATGGGATAATGACTACCCAAGATGTGGATCTTCCACGCAAGAGTCACTAGAGAGGGAGGGATAAAATAAAGACAGCCAATTCCGCTGAAAAAAATCCACACCCAAAAATAAAGTTTAAATCTTATAAAGAAAAAAACTGAAAATATAAGCAGAAGAATCAAACTGAAACAGCTGCCTGAAGTACTTTTCTACCAAAAACAGCTTCAGAAGAAGAAAACACATCAAAATGGTAGAATTTAGTAAAAGTATGCAAAGAAGACCAAGTTGCTGCTTTGCAAATCTGATCAACCGAAGCTTCATTCCTAAACGCCCAGGAAGTAGAAACTGACCTAGTAGAATGAGCTGTAATCCTTTGAGGCGGAGTTTTACCCGACTCGACATAAGCATGATGAATTAAAGATTTCAACCAAGATGCCAAAGAAATGGCAGAAGCCTTCTGACCTTTCCTAGAACCGGAAAAGATAACAAATAGACTAGAAGTCTTTCGGAAATTCTTAGTAGCTTCAACATAATATTTCAAAGCTCTAACTACATCCAAAGAATGCAATGATTTCTCCTTAGAATTCTTAGGATTAGGACATAATGAAGGAACCACAATTTCTCTACTAATGTTGTTAGAATTCACAACCTTAGATAAAAATTTAAAAGAAGTTCGCAACACCGCCTTATCCTGGTGAAAAATCAGAAAAGGAGACTCACAAGAAAGAGCAGATAATTAAGAAACTCTTCTGGCAGAAGAGATGGCCAAAAGGAACAAAACTTTCCAAGAAAGTAATTTAATGTCCAATGAATGCATAGGTTCAAACGGAGGAGCTTGAAGAGCCCCCAGAACCAAATTCAAACTCCAAGGAGGAGAAATTGACTTAATGACAGGTTTTATACGAACCAAAGTTTATACAAAACAATGAATATCAGGAAGATTAGCAATCTTTCTGTGAAAAAGAACAGAAAGAGCAGAGATTTGTCCTTTCAAGGAACTTGCAGACAAACCTTTATCCAAACCATCCTGAAGAAACTGTAAAATTCTCGGAATTCTAAAAGAATGCCAGGAAAAATGATGAGAAAGACACCAAGAAATATAAGTCTTCCAGACTCTATAATATATCTCCCTAGATACGGATTTACGAGCCTGTAACATAGTATTAATCACAGAGTCAGAGAAACCTCTTTGACTAAGAATCAAGCGTTCAATCTCCATACCTTTAAATTTAAGGATTTGAGATCCTGATGGAAAAAAGGACCTTGCGACAGAAGGTCTGGTCTTAACAGAAGAGTCCACGGTTGGCAAGAGGCCATCCGGACAAGATCCGCATACCAAAACCTGTGAGGCCATGCTGGAGCTACCAGCAGAACAAACGAGCATTCCTTCAGAATCTTGGAGATTACTCTTGGAAGAAGAACTAGAGGCGGAAAGATATAGGCAGGATGATACTTCCAAGGAAGTGACAATGCATCCACTGCTTCCGCTTGAGGATCCCTGGATCTGGACAGATACCTGGGAAGTTTCTTGTTTAGATGAGAGGCCATCAGATCTATTTCTGGAAGTCCCCACATTTGAACAATCTGAAGAAATACCTCTGGGTGAAGAGACCATTCGCCCGGATGTAACGTTTGGCGACTGAGATAATCCGCTTCCCAATTGTCTATACCTGGGATATGAACCGCAGAAACTAGACAGGAGCTGGATTCCGCCCATACCAGAATTCGAGATACTTCTTTCATAGCCAGAGGACTGTGAGTCCCTCCTTGATGATTGATGTATGCCACAGTTGTGACATTGTCTGTCTGAAAACAAATGAACGATTCTCTCTTTAGAAGAGGCCATGACTGAAGAGCTCTGAAAATTGCACGGAGTTCCAAAATATTGATCGGTAATCTCACCTCCTGAGATTCCCAAACCCCTTGTGCTGTCAGAGACTCCCACACAGCTCCCCAACCTGTAAGACTTGCATCTGTTGAAATTACAGTCCAGGTCGGAAGAACAAAAGAAGCCCCCTGAACTAAACGATGGTGATCTGTCCACCACGTCAGAGAGTGTCGTACAATCGGTTTTAAAGATATTAATTGAGATATCTTTGTGTAATCCCTGCACCACTGGTTCAGCATACAGAGCTGAAGAGGTCGCATGTGAAAACGAGCAAAGGGGATCGCGTCCGATGCAGCAGTCATAAGACCTAGAATTTCCATGCATAAGGCTACCGAAGGGAATGATTGTGACTGAAGGTTTCGACAAGCTGATATCAATTTCAGAAGTCTCTTGTCTGTCAAAGACAGAGTCATGGACACTGAATCTATCTGGAAACCTAAAAAGGTTACCTTTGTCTGAGGAATCAATGAACTTTTTGGTAAATTGATCCTCCAACCATGATCTTGAAGAAACAACACAAGTCGATTTGTATGAGATTCTGCTAAATGTGAAGACTGAGCAAGTACCAAGATATCGTCCAAATAAGGAAATACCACAATACCCTGTTCTCTGATTACAGACAGAAGGGCACCGAGAACCTTTGTAAAAATTCTTGGAGTTGTTGCTAGGCCAAACGTAGAGCCACAAACTGGTAATGCTTGTCTAGGAAAGAGAATCTCAGAAACTGATAGTGATCTGGATGAATCGGAATATGCAGATATGCATCCTGTAAATCTATTGTGGACATATAATGCCCTTGCTGAACAAAAGGCAGGATAGTCCTTACAGTTACCATTTTGAATGTTGGTATCCTTACATAACGATTCAATATTTTTAGATCCAGAACTGGTCTGAAGGAATTCTCCTTCTTTGGTACAATGAAGAGATTTGAATAAAACCCCAGCCCCTGTTCCAGAACTGGAACTGGCATAATTACTCCAGCCAACTCTAGATCTGAAACACATTTCAGAAATGCTCGAGCCTTCGCTGGGTTTACTGGGACACGGGAAAGAAAAAATCTCTTTGCAAGAGGCCTTATCTTGAAACAATGTTCTGAATCCAAAGATTGTGAATGGAATTGATCCAAATTTCTTTGAAAAAACGTAATCTGCCCCCTACCAGCTGAGCTGGAATGAGGGCCGCACCTTCATGTGGACTTAGGAGCTGGCTTTGGTTTTCTAAAAGGCTTGGATTTATTCCAGACTGGAGATGGTTTCCAAACTGATACCGCTCCTGAGGATGAAGGATCAGGCTTTTGTTCCTTATTGTGACGAAAGGAACGAAAACGATTATTAGACCTAAATTTACCTTTAGATTTTTTATCCTGTGGTAAAAAAGTTCCTTTCCCTCCAGTAACAGTTGAGATAATAGAATCCAACTGAGAACCAAATAATTTATTACCCTGGAAAGAAAGGGAAAGCAAAGTAGACTTAGAAGACATATCAGCATTCCAAGTTTTAAGCCATAAAGCTCTTCTAGCTAAAATAGCTAGAGACATATACCTGACATCAACTCTAATGATATCAAAGATGGCATCACAAATAAAATTATTAGCATGTTGAAGAAGATTAATAATGCTATGAGAATTATGATCTGTTACTTGTTGCGCTAAAGCTTCTAACCAAAAAGTTGAAGCTGCAGCAACATCTGCTAAAGATATAGCAGGTCTAAGAAGATTACCTGAACACAAGTAAGCTTTTCTTAGAAAGGATTCAATTTTCCTATCTAAAGGATCCTTAAAGGAAGTACTATCTGCTGTAGGAATAGTAGTACGCTTAGCAAGAGTAGAGACAGCCCCATCAACCTTAGGGATTTTGTCCCAAAACTCTAATCTGTCAGATGGCACAGGATATAATTGCTTAAAACGTTTTGAAGGAGTAAATGAATTACCCATATTATTCCATTCCCTGGAAATTACTTCAGAAATAGCATCAGGGACAGGAAAAACTTCTGGAATAACTACAGGAGATTTAAAAATCTTATTTAAATGTTTAGATTTAGTATCAATAGGACCAGAATCCTCTATTTCTAATGCAATTAAGAATTCTTTAAGTAAAGAACGAATAAATTCCATTTTAAATAAATATGAAGATTTATCAGCATCAACCTCTGAGACAGAATCCTCTGAACCAGAAGAACCATTATCAGAATCAGAATGATGATGTTCATTTAAAAATTCATCTGAAAAATGAGAAGTTTTAAAAGACTTTTTACGTTTACTAGAAGGAGGAATAACAGACATAGCCTTCTTAATGGATTTAGAAACAAAATCTCTTATGTTATCAGGAACACTCTGAGTATTAGATGTTGACGGAACAGCAACAGGTAATGTAACATTAATAAAGGAAATATTATCTGCATTAACAAGTTTGTCATGACATTCAGTACAAACAACAGCTGGAGGAACAGATACCACAAGTTTACAGCAGATACACTTAACTTTGGTAGATCCAGCACCAGGCAGCGATTTTCCAGAAGTATCTTCTGACTCAGTGTCAACGTGGGACATCTTGCAATGTAATAGAAAAAACAACATATAAAGCAAAATTGATCAAATTCCTTAAATGACAGTTTCAGGAATGGCAAAAAAAGCCAGAAAACAAGCTTCTAGCAACCAGAAGCAATAAATAATGAGACTTTAATAATGTGGAGACAATAGTGACGCCCATATTTTTTTAGCGCCAAAAAAGACGCCCACATTATTTGGCGCCTAAATGCTTTTGGCGCCAAAAAACATAATTTATGTAAGAACTTACCTGATAAATTCATTTCTTTCATATTAGCAAGAGTCCATGAGCTAGTGACGTATGGGATATACATTCCTACCAGGAGGGGCAAAGTTTCCCAAACCTTAAAATGCCTATAAATACACCCCTCACCACACCCACAATTCAGTTTAACGAATAGCCAAGAAGTGGGGTGATAAAAAAAGTGCGAAAGCCTATAAAATAAGGAATTGGAATAATTGTGCTTTATACAAAAAAATCATAACCACCACAAAAAGGGTGGGCCTCATGGACTCTTGCTAATATGAAAGAAATGAATTTATCAGGTAAGTTCTTACATAAATTATGTTTTCTTTCATGTAATTAGCAAGAGTCCATGAGCTAGTGACGTATGGGATAATGATTACCCAAGATGTGGATCTTTCCACACAAGAGTCACTAGAGAGGGAGGGATAAAATAAAGACAGCCAATTCCTGCTGAAAATAATCCACACCCAAAATAAAGTTTAATAAAAAACATAAGCAGAAGATTCAGACTGAAACCGCTGCCTGAAGTACTTTTCTACCAAAAATTGCTTCAGAAGAAGAAAATACATCAAAAAGGTAGAATTGAAAAAGTATGCAAAGAGGACCAAGTTGCTGCTTTGCAAATCTGATCAACCGAAGCTTCATTCCTAAACGCCCAGGAAGTAGAAACTGACCTGGTAGAATGAGCTGTAATCCTCTGAGGCGGAGTTTTACCCGACTCAACATAGGCAAGATGAATTAAAGATTTCAACCAAGATGCCAAAGAAATGGCAGAAGCTTTCTGGCCTTTTCTAGAACCGGAAAAGATAACAAATAGACTAGAAGTCTTTCGGAAAGACTTAGTAGCTTCAACATAATATTTCAAAGCTCTAACAACATGCAAAGAATGCAATGCTTTCTCCTTAGAATTCTTAAGATTAGGACATAATGAAGGAACCACAATTTCTCTACTAATGTTGTTGGAAATCCCAACTTTAGGTAAAAATTCAAAAGAAGTTCGCAACACCGCCTTATCCTGATGAAAAATCAGAAAAGGAGACTCACAAGAAAAGAGCAGATAATTCAGAAACTCTTCTGGCAGAAGAGATGGCCAAAAGGAACAAAACTTCCCAAGAAAGTAATTTAATGACCAATGAATGCATAGGTTCAAAGGGAGGAGCTTGAAGAGCTCCCAGAACCAAAATCAAACTCCAAGGAGGAGAAATTGACTTAATGACAGGTTTTATACGAACCAAAGCTTGTACAAAACAATGAATATCAGGAAGAATAGCAATCTTTCTGTGAAAAAGAACAGAAAGAGCAGAGATTTGTCCTTTCAAGGAACTTGCAGACAAACCCTTATCTAAACCATCCTGAAGAAGATGAAAAAAATTCTCGGCATTCTAAAAGAATGCCAAGAAAAATGATGAGAAAGACACCAAAAAATATAAGTCTTCCAGACTCTATAATATATCTCTCTAGATTCAGATTTACGAGCCTGTAACATAGTATTAATCACAGAGTCAGAGAAATCTCTTTGACCAAGAATCAAGCGTTCAATCTCCATACCTATAAATTTAAGGATTTCAGATCCTGATGGAAAAAAGGACCTTGCGACAGAAAGTCTGGTCTAACGGAAGAGTCCATGGTTGGCAAGAGGCCATCCGGACAAGATCCGCATACCAAACCTGTGAGGCCATGCCGGAGCTACCAGCAGAACAAACGAGCATTCCTTCAGTATCTTGGAGATTACTCTTGGAAGAAGAACTAGAGGCGGAAAAATATAGGCAGGATGATACTTCCAAGGAAGTGAAAATGCATCCACTGCCTCCGCCTGAGGATCCCGGGATCTGGACAGATATCTGGGAAGTTTCTTGTTTAGATGAGACGCCATCAGATCTATTTCTGGAAGTTCCCACATTTGAACAATCTGAAGAAATACCTCTGGGTGAAGAGACCATTCGCCCGGATGGAACATTTGGCGGCTGAGATAATCCGCTTCCCAATTGTCTACACCTGGGATATAAACCGCAGAGATTAGACAGGAGCTGGATTCCGCCCAAACCAAAAAAAATTTGAGATACTTCTTTCATAGCCAGAGGACTGTGAGTCCCTCCTTGATGATTGATGTATGCCACAGTTGTGACATTGTCTGTCTGAAAACAAATGAACGATTCTCTCTACAGAAGAGGCCAAAACTGAAGAGCTCTGAAAATTGCATGGAGTTCCAAAATATTGATCGGTAATCTCACCTCCTGAGATTCCCAAACTCCTTGTGCCGTCAGAGATCCCCACACAGCTCCCCAACCTGTGAGACTTGTATCTGTTGAAATTACAGTCCAGGTCGGAAGCACAAAAAGAAGCCCCCTAAATTAAACAATGGTGATCTGTCCACCACGTTAGAGAGTGTCGAACAATCGGTTTTTAAAGATATAAATTGAGATATCTTTGTGTAATCCTTGCACCATTGATTCAGCATACAGAGCTGAAGAGGTCGCATGTGAAAACGAGCAAAGGGGATCGCGTCCGATGCAGCAGTCATAAGACCTAGAATTTCCATGCATAAGGTTACCGAAGGGAATGATTGTGACTGAAGGTTTCGACAAGCTGAAATCAATTTTAGACGTCTTTTGTCTGTTAAAGACAGAGTCATGGACACTGAATCTATCTGGAAACCCAGAAAGGTTACCCTTGACTGAGGAATCAATGAACTTTTTGGTAAATTGATCCTCCAACCATGATCTTGAAGAAACAACACAAATCGATTCGCATGAGATTCTTCGAATGAGAAGACTGAGCAAATA
Organism: Bombina bombina; assembly: GCF_027579735.1. Taxonomy (NCBI): domain Eukaryota; kingdom Metazoa; phylum Chordata; class Amphibia; order Anura; family Bombinatoridae; genus Bombina; species Bombina bombina. The sequence goes on from NC_069501.1 coordinate 627,424,606, forward strand.
CCAAGATAATCGTCCAAATAAGGAAATACCAAAACCCCGTTCTCTGAATACAGAAAGAAGGGCACCGAGAATCTTTGAAAAAAATTCTTGGAACTGAGGCTAGGCCAAACTAAAAATGATCTGGATGAATCGGAATATGCAGATACACATCCTGTAAATCTATTGTAGACATATAATGCCCTTACTAAACAAAAGGCAGAATAGTCCTACAGTAACCATCTTGAATGTTGGTATCCTTACATAACGATTCAATATTGATAGATCCGGAACTGGTCTGAAGGAATTGACCTTCTTTGGTACAATGAAGAGATAAAATAAAACCCTAGTCCCTGTTCCAGAACTGGAACTGGCATAATTACTCCAGCCAACTCTAGATCTGAAACACATTTCAGAAATGCTGAGCCTTGCTGTGTTAACTGGGACACAGGAAAGAAAAAAATCTCTTAGCAGGAGGCCTTAACTTGAAGCCAATTCTGTACCTTTCTGAAACAATGTTCTGAAACCAGAGATTGAGAACGGAATTGATCCAAATTCCTTTGAAGAAAATGTAATCTGCCCCATACCAGCTGAACTGGAAAAAAGGGCCGCACCTTCATGGGTACTTAGGAGCTGACTATAGGTTTCTATAAGGCTTGGATATATTCCAAACTGGAAAAAGTTTCCAAACTGATACCGCTCCTGAGGATGAAGGATCAGGCTTTTGTTCCTTATTATGAAAAAAAGAACGAAAAAATGATTATTACCCTGGACAGAAAGGGAAAACAAAGTTGACTTAGAAGACATATCAGCATTCCAAGTTTAATCCATAAAGCTTTTCTAGCTAAAATAGCTAGAGACATATACCTGACATCAACACTAATGATATCAAAAGATGGTATCACCAATAAAATTATTAGCATGTTATAGAATAATAATAATGCTATAAAATTATGATCTGTTACTTGTTGTGCTAAAACTTCTAACCAAAAAGTTGAAGCTGCAGCAACATCCGGTAAAAATATAGCAGGTCTAAGAAGATTACCTGAACATAAGTAAACTTTTCTTAGAAAGGATTCAATTTTCTTATCTAAAGGATCCTTAAATTTAGTACTATCTGCCGTAGAAATAGTAGTACATTTTAGCAGGAATAGAGACAGCCCCAAACCTTAGGGATTTTGTCCCAAAAAACTCTGAGACAGAAACCTCTTAACCAGAAGAACCATTATCAGTATCAGAATGATGATGTTCATTTAAAAATTCATCTGAAAAAAAAGAGAAGTTTTAAAGGACTTTTATGTAAACTAGAAGGAGAAATAACAGACATAGCCTTCTAAATGGATTTAAAAAATAAAATCTCTTATGTTTATCAGGAACACTCTGAAATTTAGATGTTGACGGAACAGCAACAGGTAATATAACAGTACTAAAGGAAATTTTATCTGCATTAATAAGTTTGTCATGACATGCAATACAAACAACAGCTGGAGAAACAGATACCAAAAATTTATAGCAGATACACTTAGCTTGGTAGCTCCAGCCCCGGCAGTGATTTTCCTAAAGTATCTTCTGACTCAGTTGCAACGTGGAACATCTTGCAATATGTAATAGAAAAAACAACATATAAAGCAAAATTGAACAAAATCCTTAAATGACAGTTTCAGGAATGGGAAAAAAATGCCAGTGAACAAGCTTCTAGCAACCAGAAGCAATAAATGAGACTTAAATAATGTGGAGACAAAAGCGACGCCCATATTTTTTTTAGCGCCAAACAAGACGCCCACATTATTTGGCGCCTAAATGCTTTTGGCGCCAAAAATGACGCCACATCCGGAACGCCAACATTTTTGGCACAAAATAACGTCAAAAAAATGACGCAACTTCCGGCGACACGTATGACGCCGGAAACGGAAAAGAATTTTTGCGCCAAAAAAATCCGCGCCAAGAATGACGCAATAAAATGAAGCATTTTCAGCCCCCGCGAGCCTAACAGCCCACAGGGAAAAAAGAGTCAAATTTTTGAAAGGTAAGAAAAAATGATTAATTCAAATGCATTATCCCAAATATGAAACTGATTGTCTGAAAAATAAGGAAAGTTGAACATTCTGAGTCAAGGCAAATAAATGTTTGAATACATATATTTAGAACTTTATAAACAAAGTGCCCAACCATAGCTTAGAGTGTCACAGAAAATAAGATTTACTTACCCCAGGACACTCATCTACATGTTTGTAGAAAGCCAAACCAGTACTGAAACGAGAATCAGCAGAGGTAATGGTATATATAATAGTATATCGTCGATCTGAAAAGGGAGGTAAGAGATGAATCTCTACGACCGATAACAGAGAACCTATGAAATAGACCCCGTAGAAGGAGATCACTGCATTCAAATAGGCAATACTCTCCTCACATCCCTCTGACATTCACTGCACGCTGAGAGGAAAACCGGGCTCCAACTTGCTGCGGAGCGCATATCAACGTAGAATCTAGCACAAACTTACTTCACCACCTCCATCGGAGGCAAAGTTTGTAAAACTGAATTGTGGGTGTGGTGAGGGGTGTATTTATAGGCATTTTAAGGTTTGGGAAACTTTGCCCCTCCTGGTAGGAATGTATATCCCATACGTCACTAGCTCATGGACTCTTGCTAATTACATGAAAGAAATGACGCCACATCCGGAACGCCGACACTTTTGGCGCAAAAACCCGTCAAAAATGACGCAACTTCCGCCGACACGTATGACGCCGGAAAGAGAAAAAAAATTTTGCGCCAAGAATGACGCAATAAAATGAAGCATTTTCAGCCCCCGCGAGCCTAACAGCCCACAGGGAAAAAGTCAAATTTTAAGGTAAGAAAAAATTGATTTAATCATATGCATTATCCCAAATATGAAACTGACTGTCTGAAATAAGGAACGTTGAACATCCTGAGTCAAGGCAAATAAATGTTTGAATACATATATTTAGAACTTTATAAAAAAGTGCCCAACCATAGCTTAGAGTGTCACAGAAAATAAGACTTACTTACCCCAGGACACTCATCTACATGTAGTAGAAAGCCAAACCAGTACTGAAACGAAAATGAGTAGAGGTAATGGTATATATAAGAGTATATCGTCGATCTGAAAAGGGAGGTAAGAGATGAATCTCTACGACCGATAACAGAGAACCTATGAAATAGACCCCGTAGAAGGAGATCATTGAATTCAAATAGGCAATACTCTCCTCACATGCCTCTAACATTCACTGCACGCTGAGAGGAAAACCGGGCTCCAACCTGCTGCGGAGCGCATATCAACGTAGAATCTAGCACAAACTTACTTCACCACCTCCATAGGAGGCAAAGTTTGTAAAACTGATTTGTGGGTGTGGTGAGGGGTGTATTTATAGGCATTTTGAGGTTTGGGAAACTTTGCCCCTCCTGGTAGGAATGTATATCCCATACGTCACTAGCTCCTGGATTCTTTCTAATTACATGAAAAAACAGGTTAGCAGCCCTAAATTTACCCTTAGATTTTTTATCCTGAGGCAAAAAAGCTCCCTTCCCCCAGTGACAGTTGAAATTATAGAATCCAACTGAGAACCAAATAATTTATTACCCTGGAAAGAAAGAGAAAGCAACGTTGACTTAGAAGTCATATCTGCATTCCAAGATTTAAGCCACAAAGCTCTTCTAGCTAAAATAGCTAAATACATATACCTGACATCAATTCTAATGATATAAAAAATGGCATCACAAATGAAATTATTAGCATGTTGAAAAAGCTTAACAATGCTATACACATTATGATCTGGTACTTGTTGCGCTAAAGCCTCCAACCAAAAAGTTGAAGCTGCAGCAACATCAGCCAAAGAAATAGCAGGCCTAAGAAGATTACCTGAACATAAATAAGCCTTCCTTAAAAAAGATTCAAGTTTCCTATCTAAAGGATCTTTAAAAGAAGTACTATCTGCCGTAGGAATAGTAGTACGTTTAGCAAGAGTAGGGATAGCCCCATCAACTTTGGGGATTTTCTCCCAAAACTCCAATCTATCAGCCGGCAAAGGGTACAGTCTTTTAAACCTTAAAGAAGGAGTAAATGAGGTACCCAAACTATTCCATTATCTCGAAATTACATCTGAAATAGCATCAGGAACTGGAAAAACCTCTGGAATAACTACATGAGGTTTAAAAACCGAATTTAAACGTTTACTGGTTTTAATATCAAGAGGACTAGACTCCTCCGTATCTAATGCAATCAACACCTCTTTAAGTAAGGAACGAATAAACTCCATCTTAAATAAATATGAAGATTTGTCAGTGTCAATATCTGAGGCAGAATCTTCTGAGCCAGATAGATCCTCATCAGAGATAGATAAATCAGAATGTTGGCGGTCATATAAAAATTCATCTAATTTATGAGAAGTTTTAAAAGACCTTTTACGTTTATTAGAAGGTGGTATAACAGACAGGGCATTCTGAATAGAATTAGAAACACATTCTCTTACATTAACAGGAATATCCTGAACATTAGATGTTGAAGGAACAACAACAGGAAATGGACTACTACTAATGGAAATATTATCTGCTTTTGAAAGTTTATCATGACAACTAATACAAACTACAGCCGGAGGAACAGTTACCACAAGTTTACAACAAATGCACTTAGCTTTGGTAGAACCGACATCAGGCAGCAGCTTTCCAGAAGTAGATTCTGATACAGGGTCAGATTGCGACATCTTGCAATATGTAATAGAAAAAACAACATATAAAGCAAAATTATCAAATTCCTTAAATGACAGTTTCAGGAATGGGAAAAAATGCAAATAGAACAAGCCTCTAGGAACCAGAAGCAAAAAGAAACTGAGACTTAAATAATGTAAAAAAAACTGGTGCCAAGTATGACGCCCACAATTGACAAAAAATTTTGGCGCCAAAAACGTCTGCAATAAACATGATGATCATCTATGACGCAACTACGAAAAAACCCTCGGTGTTAACTACGACGCCGGAAATGACGTCATAAACGTCAACAAACGTAATTTTCGCGCTAAAAAAGTCTCACACCAAAAATGACGCAATCAATTCTAGCATTTTTTGCACCCGCGAGCCTAACAGCCCGCAATTTAGAAAGAAAAGTCAATTTGAAAAATTTTCAGGTAAGAAAAAAATGTATTCATATGCATTTCCCAAAAAATGAAACTGACAGTCTGAATGAAGGAATATACTGATTAACCTGAATCATGGCAAATATAAGTATAATTAAGATTAAAGATTAGAGAACTGGCACTAGATATAGTGTATAGAGGAATAAATGGATAATGAATCCGGTGCTACCCTAAAATATGTATAAGTAGAGATTGACAGGTAAGAGAACCTAAAGTTAAGGGTTTAATATAGCACTCATTCCTACTAATGTTAGTTATATAAAAAATTGAATTTTTATTACTTAAAGTTAAAATAATGAAGGGGATTCACCCCTTATTGTACCCGCTAACTCGCTGTACACCTTGCCCCCCTGTTTCCTGGCCGATAGCAGCTCCCTCGGCTTCAGGTGACAGGGACAAGGGACAGCAATTAAAACCAATATAAATGTGCACCGAGGTGCTTACAAATTCCACAAACGCGTTTCGGCTGTGTAAATCAGCCTTTATCAATGTGTAAGAGCAAACCGAGGCCCGGGTGCCACCCTCTTATATAGTGCTAACACAAACTGTCTCCACCAATCCACTTCGGCCTTTGACAACGCCCCTCACCGCACCAATAGGACACTGTGCATTCGAGGCGTATCCTAATGCATGCATTTGATAGGATAGCCTGGAGCGGCTTCGTCTCTGCTGGTTTTTGATTGGTGGCGCATAATAACAACTTGTACTCGATCAATAAACAAATACAATTCCTTACATTAAAACATATTTGGTTATTTGTAATGTCCATCGTCTCATGATACTCACTAGCTGAAATCATCATTGCTATATATGACTGTTCGATTTTAAGTCTGTTAGCGAATGTATGTTGCAATTCAGTGTTAGGCTGTCCTGTCTGCGCGAATAGTCGTAATCTGATTAAGCAGACTTTATCATTATTCTGTGTTCATGCATATGGTAATACATAGTCATTAATCACAGACAGTATATTACCTTTGACATATATGCACTGCATGTATCAGGATTTTCAAACAAAGGAAAGGAGAATTACTCTCACTGACATTTAGCTCTATATCACAGTGGTATTATTGTTCTTAATGCTTCATTTCGATGCTTTGAGTCAGATCTATTAACTGGTGGACAGAGTATTGCCTAGCTGGAGTATAAAGACAAATATGTTTATATCATCTCTTAGGTAAAGATGTATAGTACTCCTGTTATAATCTTAGCATATTATCTTAGTATGGTAAGACTTAAATAATTACTTACAAACATAGATAGATAATCCACACATATTAGTATTAGTATGAAAATACATATACATTGTGTTTAGAATTAATTGTATATGCTGTTTATGAACGGAGGCTGTTTATGAGAGTGGTTGTTAAATTATAGTCGTAGTTGGCAACTAACAGGGGAGAACAGATAACGCACTATGGGCGGCACATTTAAGACAAAACAACTTGTTACTTATATGCATGATGTACTATATGAGTGTTGATTTTATATTGACAGTATTAATCATCTTGTATTCCCTTTCGAGCATTGTAGATGTGTTTAGTTGTCATTGATTGTTATTTAAACTAAAATCAACTTTTTCATTTAACATTTATACTACATCATAAAGTATTGTTTTAAATACAGATTCTGAAAGATAATAAGATTCCTCTTCCTCCTACTTTACAAGAAAACCCAATAATTATTTGCTTCATTCATTCCGTGTGGCATTACTGTGTTCAGTTTGAATATCCAGCTCGTTTCTTTTTGTAACAGAGTATTCTCAGTGCTACCACCTCTAATGCCCGGTTTAACCTTTTCTAAACCCCAACACTCGAAGGATGTAGTTTTACCTGCATGGTTAAGCAGGAAATGTTTTGCTACACTTGTGATTTTTTTGCCTTCTTTCATATCTTTTTTGGCATTACGTATGTTACTGAGATGTTCAGTTATTCTGGTACCCAATTTACGAGTTGTCATGCCTGTGTATATTAAATTGCATGAACATGATAGACAGTAAATGACATTCTCACTCTGACAGTTAATATGAGTTTTAATTTTCCAATTTTTTGAAAATCTGTCAGTTATAGAGTCTTTTTTGGTCATGAACTGACAGATTTTACAATGGCCACACGGAGTGGAGCCTTGATATATTGGCTTTTTATTTCTGTTTCTGTCAAAGTGACTTTGTGTGAGATTGTCTCTTAAATTTCTGGCACGTCTGAACGTAAAAGATGGTCTTTCCGGTATCAATCCTTTTAAACGTTCATCACTTTGGAGGATGTGCCAATGTTTTTTAACAATAGAGCTCACTTTTTCACTTTGGTTATTGTAGGTGGATATGAATCTCATGTTATTCTCATCTGATTCACATTTTTTGTTTTTCGGTTTTAGAAGATCCGACCTATTTTTGGCTAGTGCTTTTTGGTACGCCTTGGCTAGTAATTTCTTCGAGTAGCCCCTTTGAAGTAGTCTGTCTCTTAATTCTCTTGCAGCTTGTTTGAAAGAGTTTAGGTCTGTGCAATTTCTCCTTATTCTAAGGTATTCACCATATGGTAAACTGGTGATTGTAGACGGATGATGGTTGCTATGTGCATGCAGAATATTGTTTGTTGCAGTAGCTTTTCTATATGTGTCCGTCACTAGTTTGTTATTATATTTAGAGATGGTTAGGTCCAAAAACTCAACTTTGTCACAATTAGCATTGTAAGTTAGATACAATCCAAATGGATTGATATTAAGCAATTCAATGAATTCATTGAGTATCCCATTGGACCTTCCCATATAAGGAGAATGTCATCTATATACCTGGACCAGTGGGAGATGTACTGTGTATACTGGTTCATATGTTCATTGAACACAATCATCTCTTCCCACCAGCCCAGGTATATATTGGCATACGTTGGCGCACAAGACGTGCCCATTGCGGTGCCACAGACTTGTAAAAAAAATTTGTCATCAAACACGAAGTAATTGTGTGTGAGAACAAATTTCAGTAGTTTAATGATAAACTCTTTGGTAGCTAAATCCATATCAGTATCTTTTTGTAGGAAATGAGCTATAGCTTTGATGCCCCATTCTGTTTTAATACTCGTATAAAGGGACTCTACATCACACGTTACTAAGATAGAGTGTTCAGTAATTGTGATGTTTTGCATTTTATTCAAAATGTGCATCGTGTCTCTAGTGTGCGATGGTAGAGCCTCAACAATGCTTCTTAACCTTGCATCAACGTATCTGCTAGCTTTTTCTGTCAAAGATCCTATCCCTGAGACAATTGGTCTCCCCGGTGGGCATAAGATATTTTTATGGATTTTCGGCAATAGATATAAGGTAGCTACTCTAGGATTGGTTACCATTAAATAGTTGTATTCTTTTTGGTCAATAATCTTATCATTAAGTGCTGTATCGATCAATTTATGATATATTTCTTTGAAGTTCTCTGTAGGGTTGCCCAAAAGTCTTTTGTAATTAGTACTATTTGTGAGTTGTTTCATGGCTTCTACTGTATACATTGTAGTTGGCCAAATTACGATGTTACCCCCCCTTGTCACTATTCTTAATCTGAACATCTGTCCATTCAGTCATTTCTTTTATTGCATCCATTTCAGGTTTAGTCATATTATTGATGTCACATGTATCTTCATTCATAGCTATTATATCCTGACATACTAGATTCAAAAATGTAACGGCTTGAGGTGAAATAGTGCTTGGGGGGACAAATTTGGACTTGGTTTTTATGATCTCTCTCCAATTGTCATTATTGGATAACAAATCACTAGTTACTGATTCATTATCTTCCAGTAAAGATATTAAATCGTTAAGGGCTGTTCTGTCAGTTGTCTCAGTGGTGGTTAAACTGTCAGAATCATCAGAATTCGAGAAATATTTCTTAAGTAGCACTTTTCTAACAAACAAATGTGTGTCTTTTATCGCCTCAAATTTGTTAATACGATTGGAGGGTACAAAAGATAGGCCTCTCTTTAATGCACTTATATGTATGGGGGTTAGAATTTTATCAGAAAGATTAATGATGTTAAGATTGTTATTCTCAACATTATCTTCTATTTCTGTTTGTGTGGTTGGTTCTTGTGGTATTGTTGTTTTTGATTGAACCGTACTTGTCGTCTTGTTTGGGTTCCTATTCCGCCCTCTACGGATTTTCCGTCTAAAGGGATTCTATTTAAGTTGATATGTGGTTTTGATTTTTTAGATTTTTTGGTACTGTTAGTTAGTATTGATCTGGGAGTTATTTCATTGTCAGATGTTTCTGCATCTGCAGATTCGTACTCTATGTCAGTACCTTCTGAGTCAGAGATTTGAGTAGTACTTTTTTTCCAGGAATATACTTTTCCTTGTGAGTAATCATCTAAGTCTCTATCAATCTTTCTTTCTTTTTTCTCAGATACAAATTTAGCAAATCTCTCCACATCTGTTTTAATTTTGTTATATGATTTCTGAAAATCGTCCCTTGTTTCGTATATTTTAAGACTGTCACTTAGTTTATTGATTTCATGTGTGACTGAATTTAATTTCTCAGTCTCATGTTCTATAAGATAGCTTATCAATTTTAGTGAACAATCGGTTAGGGCTTGTTCCCATTTAGATTTAAGTTCAGGTTTTAAATTATAAAAGGATGGAAACATCTTAAGGCGTAAACCCCTAGGTATGACACTGTTCTTTTGATAAAAGTCATACATCCCCAGGTTCCATTGACCTTTAATTTGCTTTTTCCTTATTTTTTTAAGATCTTTTAATGATTGTGACCACTCTCCCGCCACTTCCCCCTCTATCGTGCTTTTATTTTGAAGGTCTGATGTAAGTTTACAGATATCATCGGACCATCTTTGCATTTCTGCACTTAGATCAAATGAGGCCATTTAAATATCTGTGCTCAAGTATCTCAAGTGAGAAAAAGAAGTTGTTGGAGCAACTTCACTGGATATATTTAAGATTAAAGATTAGAGAACTGGCACTAGATATAGTGTATAGAGGAATAAATGGATAATGAATCCGGTGCTACCCTAAAATATGTATAAGTAGAGATTGACAGGTAAGAGAACCTAAAGTTAAGGGTTTAATATAGCACTCATTCCTACTAATGTTAGTTATATAAAAAATTGAATTTTTATTACTTAAAGTTAAAATAATGAAGGGGATTCACCCCTTATTGTACCCGCTAACTCGCTGTACACCTTGCCCCCCTGTTTCCTGGCCGATAGCAGCTCCCTCGGCTTCAGGTGACAGGGACAAGGGACAGCAATTAAAACCAATATAAATGTGCACCGAGGTGCTTACAAATTCCACAAACGCGTTTCGGCTGTGTAAATCAGCCTTTATCAATGTGTAAGAGCAAACCGAGGCCCGGGTGCCACCCTCTTATATAGTGCTAACACAAACTGTCTCCACCAATCCACTTCGGCCTTTGACAACGCCCCTCACCGCACCAATAGGACACTGTGCATTCGAGGCGTATCCTAATGCATGCATTTGATAGGATAGCCTGGAGCGGCTTCGTCTCTGCTGGTTTTTGATTGGTGGCGCATAATAACAACTTGTACTCGATCAATAAACAAATACAATTCCTTACATTAAAACATATTTGGTTATTTGTAATGTCCATCGTCTCATGATACTCACTAGCTGAAATCATCATTGCTATATATGACTGTTCGATTTTAAGTCTGTTAGCGAATGTATGTTGCAATTCAGTGTTAGGCTGTCCTGTCTGCGCGAATAGTCGTAATCTGATTAAGCAGACTTTATCATTATTCTGTGTTCATGCATATGGTAATACATAGTCATTAATCACAGACAGTATATTACCTTTGACATATATGCACTGCATGTATCAGGATTTTCAAACAAAGGAAAGGAGAATTACTCTCACTGACATTTAGCTCTATATCACAGTGGTATTATTGTTCTTAATGCTTCATTTCGATGCTTTGAGTCAGATCTATTAACTGGTGGACAGAGTATTGCCTAGCTGGAGTATAAAGACAAATATGTTTATATCATCTCTTAGGTAAAGATGTATAGTACTCCTGTTATAATCTTAGCATATTATCTTAGTATGGTAAGACTTAAATAATTACTTACAAACATAGATAGATAATCCACACATATTAGTATTAGTATGAAAATACATATACATTGTGTTTAGAATTAATTGTATATGCTGTTTATGAACGGAGGCTGTTTATGAGAGTGGTTGTTAAATTATAGTCGTAGTTGGCAACTAACAGGGGAGAACAGATAACGCACTATGGGCGGCACATTTAAGACAAAACAACTTGTTACTTATATTAAGAGACAGACTACTTCAAAGGGGCTACTCGAAGAAATTACTAGCCAAGGCGTACCAAAAAGCACTAGCCAAAAATAGGTCGGATCTTCTAAAACCGAAAAACAAAAAATGTGAATCAGATGAGAATAACATGAGATTCATATCCACCTACAATAACCAAAGTGAAAAAGTGAGCTCTATTGTTAAAAAACATTGGCACATCCTCCAAAGTGATGAACGTTTAAAAGGATTGATACCGGAAAGACCATCTTTTACGTTCAGACGTGCCAGAAATTTAAGAGACAATCTCACACAAAGTCACTTTGACAGAAACAGAAATAAAAAGCCAATATATCAAGGCTCCACTCCGTGTGGCCATTGTAAAATCTGTCAGTTCATGACCAAAAAAGACTCTATAACTGACAGATTTTCAAAAAATTGGAAAATTAAAACTCATATTAACTGTCAGAGTGAGAATGTCATTTACTGTCTATCATGTTCATGCAATTTAATATACACAGGCATGACAACTCGTAAATTGGGTACCAGAATAACTGAACATCTCAGTAACATACGTAATGCCAAAAAAGATATGAAAGAAGGCAAAAAAATCACAAGTGTAGCAAAACATTTCCTGCTTAACCATGCAGGTAAAACTACATCCTTCGAGTGTTGGGGTTTAGAAAAGGTTAAACCGGGCATTAGAGGTGGTAGCACTGAGAATACTCTGTTACAAAAAGAAACGAGCTGGATATTCAAACTGAACACAGTAATGCCACACGGAATGAATGAAGCAAATAATTATTGGGTTTTCTTGTAAAGTAGGAGGAAGAGGAATCTTATTATCTTTCAGAATCTGTATTTAAAACAATACTTTATGATGTAGTATAAATGTTAAATGAAAAAGTTGATTTTAGTTTAAATAACAATCAATGACAACTAAACACATCTACAATGCTCGAAAGGGAATACAAGATGATTAATACTGTCAATATAAAATCAACACTCATATAGTACATCATGCATATAAGTAACAAGTTGTTTTGTCTTAAATGTGCCGCCCATAGTGCGTTATCTGTTCTCCCCTGTTAGTTGCCAACTACGACTATAATTTAACAACCACTCTCATAAACAGCCTCCGTTCATAAACAGCATATACAATTAATTCTAAACACAATGTATATGTATTTTCATACTAATACTAATATGTGTGGATTATCTATCTATGTTTGTAAGTAATTATTTAAGTCTTACCATACTAAGATAATATGCTAAGATTATAACAGGAGTACTATACATCTTTACCTAAGAGATGATATAAACATATTTGTCTTTATACTCCAGCTAGGCAATACTCTGTCCACCAGTTAATAGATCTGACTCAAAGCATCGAAATGAAGCATTAAGAACAATAATACCACTGTGATATAGAGCTAAATGTCAGTGAGAGTAATTCTCCTTTCCTTTGTTTGAAAATCCTGATACATGCAGTGCATATATGTCAAAGGTAATATACTGTCTGTGATTAATGACTATGTATTACCATATGCATGAACACAGAATAATGATAAAGTCTGCTTAATCAGATTACGACTATTCGCGCAGACAGGACAGCCTAACACTGAATTGCAACATACATTCGCTAACAGACTTAAAATCGAACAGTCATATATAGCAATGATGATTTCAGCTAGTGAGTATCATGAGACGATGGACATTACAAATAACCAAATATGTTTTAATGTAAGGAATTGTATTTGTTTATTGATCGAGTACAAGTTGTTATTATGCGCCACCAATCAAAAACCAGCAGAGACGAAGCCGCTCCAGGCTATCCTATCAAATGCATGCATTAGGATACGCCTCGAATGCACAGTGTCCTATTGGTGCGGTGAGGGGCGTTGTCAAAGGCCGAAGTGGATTGGTGGAGACAGTTTGTGTTAGCACTATATAAGAGGGTGGCACCCGGGCCTCGGTTTGCTCTTACACATTGATAAAGGCTGATTTACACAGCCGAAACGCGTTTGTGGAATTTGTAAGCACCTCGGTGCACATTTATATTGGTTTTAATTGCTGTCCCTTGTCCCTGTCACCTGAAGCCGAGGGAGCTGCTATCGGCCAGGAAACAGGGGGGCAAGGTGTACAGCGAGTTAGCGGGTACAATAAGGGGTGAATCCCCTTCATTATTTTAACTTTAAGTAATAAAAATTCAATTTTTTATATAACTAACATTAGTAGGAATGAGTGCTATATTAAACCCTTAACTTTAGGTTCTCTTACCTGTCAATCTCTACTTATACATATTTTAGGGTAGCACCGGATTCATTATCCATTTATTCCTCTATACACTATATCTAGTGCCAGTTCTCTAATCTTTAATCTTAAATATATCCAGTGAAGTTGCTCCAACAACTTCTTTTTCTCACTTGAGATACTTGAGCACAGATATTTAAATGGCCTCATTTGATCTAAGTGCAGAAATGCAAAGATGGTCCGATGATATCTGTAAACTTACATCAGACCTTCAAAATAAAAGCACGATAGAGGGGGAAGTGGCGGGAGAGTGGTCACAATCATTAAAAGATCTTAAAAAAATAAGGAAAAAGCAAATTAAAGGTCAATGGAACCTGGGGATGTATGACTTTTATCAAAAGAACAGTGTCATACCTAGGGGTTTACGCCTTAAGATGTTTCCATCCTTTTATAATTTAAAACCTGAACTTAAATCTAAATGGGAACAAGCCCTAACCGATTGTTCACTAAAATTGATAAGCTATCTTATAGAACATGAGACTGAGAAATTAAATTCAGTCACACATGAAATCAATAAACTAAGTGACAGTCTTAAAATATACGAAACAAGGGACGATTTTCAGAAATCATATAACAAAATTAAAACAGATGTGGAGAGATTTGCTAAATTTGTATCTGAGAAAAAAGAAAGAAAGATTGATAGAGACTTAGATGATTACTCACAAGGAAAAGTATATTCCTGGAAAAAAAGTACTACTCAAATCTCTGACTCAGAAGGTACTGACATAGAGTACGAATCTGCAGATGCAGAAACATCTGACAATGAAATAACTCCCAGATCAATACTAACTAACAGTACCAAAAAATCTAAAAAATCAAAACCACATATCAACTTAAATAGAATCCCTTTAGACGGAAAATCCGTAGAGGGCGGAATAGGAACCCAAACAAGACGACAAGTACGGTTCAATCAAAAACAACAATACCACAAGAACCAACCACACAAACAGAAATAGAAGATAATGTTGAGAATAACAATCTTAACATCATTAATCTTTCTGATAAAATTCTAACCCCCATACATATAAGTGCATTAAAGAAAGGCCTATCTTTTGTACCCTCCAATCGTATTAACAAATTTGAGGCGATAAAAGACACACATTTGTTTGTTAGAAAAGTGCTACTTAAGAAATATTTCTCGAATTCTGATGATTCTGACAGTTTAACCACCACTGAGACAACTGACAGAACAGCCCTTAACGATTTAATATCTTTACTGGAAGATAATGAATCAGTAACTAGTGATTTGTTATCCAATAATGACAATTGGAGAGAGATCATAAAAACCAAGTCCAAATTTGTCCCCCCAAGCACTATTTCACCTCAAGCCGTTACATTTTTGAATCTAGTATGTCAGGATATAATAGCTATGAATGAAGATACATGTGACATCAATAATATGACTAAACCTGAAATGGATGCAATAAAAGAAATGACTGAATGGACAGATGTTCAGATTAAGAATAGTGACAAGGGGGGTAACATCGTAATTTGGCCAACTACAATGTATACAGTAGAAGCCATGAAACAACTCACAAATAGTACTAATTACAAAAGACTTTTGGGCAACCCTACAGAGAACTTCAAAGAAATATATCATAAATTGATCGATACAGCACTTAATGATAAGATTATTGACCAAAAAGAATACAACTATTTAATGGTAACCAATCCTAGAGTAGCTACCTTATATCTATTGCCGAAAATCCATAAAAATATCTTATGCCCACCGGGGAGACCAATTGTCTCAGGGATAGGATCTTTGACAGAAAAAGCTAGCAGATACGTTGATGCAAGGTTAAGAAGCATTGTTGAGGCTCTACCATCGCACACTAGAGACACGATGCACATTTTGAATAAAATGCAAAACATCACAATTACTGAACACTCTATCTTAGTAACGTGTGATGTAGAGTCCCTTTATACGAGTATTAAAACAGAATGGGGCATCAAAGCTATAGCTCATTTCCTACAAAAAGATACTGATATGGATTTAGCTACCAAAGAGTTTATCATTAAACTACTGAAATTTGTTCTCACACACAATTACTTCGTGTTTGATGACAAATTTTTTTTACAAGTCTGTGGCACCGCAATGGGCACGTCTTGTGCGCCAACGTATGCCAATATATACCTGGGCTGGTGGGAAGAGATGATTGTGTTCAATGAACATATGAACCAGTATACACAGTACATCTCCCACTGGTCCAGGTATATAGATGACATTCTCCTTATATGGGAAGGTCCAATGGAGATACTCAATGAATTCATTGAATTGCTTAATATCAATCCATTTGGATTGTATCTAACTTACAATGCTAATTGTGACAAAGTTGAGTTTTTGGACCTAACCATCTCTAAATATAATAACAAACTAGTGACGGACACATATAGAAAAGCTACTGCAACAAACAATATTCTGCATGCACATAGCAACCATCATCCGTCTACAATCACCAGTTTACCATATGGTGAATACCTTAGAATAAGGAGAAATTGCACAGACCTAAACTCTTTCAAACAAGCTGCAAGAGAATTAAGAGACAGACTACTTCAAAGGGGCTACTCGAAGAAATTACTAGCCAAGGCGTACCAAAAAGCACTAGCCAAAAATAGGTCGGATCTTCTAAAACCGAAAAACAAAAAATGTGAATCAGATGAGAATAACATGAGATTCATATCCACCTACAATAACCAAAGTGAAAAAGTGAGCTCTATTGTTAAAAAACATTGGCACATCCTCCAAAGTGATGAACGTTTAAAAGGATTGATACCGGAAAGACCATCTTTTACGTTCAGACGTGCCAGAAATTTAAGAGACAATCTCACACAAAGTCACTTTGACAGAAACAGAAATAAAAAGCCAATATATCAAGGCTCCACTCCGTGTGGCCATTGTAAAATCTGTCAGTTCATGACCAAAAAAGACTCTATAACTGACAGATTTTCAAAAAATTGGAAAATTAAAACTCATATTAACTGTCAGAGTGAGAATGTCATTTACTGTCTATCATGTTCATGCAATTTAATATACACAGGCATGACAACTCGTAAATTGGGTACCAGAATAACTGAACATCTCAGTAACATACGTAATGCCAAAAAAGATATGAAAGAAGGCAAAAAAATCACAAGTGTAGCAAAACATTTCCTGCTTAACCATGCAGGTAAAACTACATCCTTCGAGTGTTGGGGTTTAGAAAAGGTTAAACCGGGCATTAGAGGTGGTAGCACTGAGAATACTCTGTTACAAAAAGAAACGAGCTGGATATTCAAACTGAACACAGTAATGCCACACGGAATGAATGAAGCAAATAATTATTGGGTTTTCTTGTAAAGTAGGAGGAAGAGGAATCTTATTATCTTTCAGAATCTGTATTTAAAACAATACTTTATGATGTAGTATAAATGTTAAATGAAAAAGTTGATTTTAGTTTAAATAACAATCAATGACAACTAAACACATCTACAATGCTCGAAAGGGAATACAAGATGATTAATACTGTCAATATAAAATCAACACTCATATAGTACATCATGCATATAAGTAACAAGTTGTTTTGTCTTAAATGTGCCGCCCATAGTGCGTTATCTGTTCTCCCCTGTTAGTTGCCAACTACGACTATAATTTAACAACCACTCTCATAAACAGCCTCCGTTCATAAACAGCATATACAATTAATTCTAAACACAATGTATATGTATTTTCATACTAATACTAATATGTGTGGATTATCTATCTATGTTTGTAAGTAATTATTTAAGTCTTACCATACTAAGATAATATGCTAAGATTATAACAGGAGTACTATACATCTTTACCTAAGAGATGATATAAACATATTTGTCTTTATACTCCAGCTAGGCAATACTCTGTCCACCAGTTAATAGATCTGACTCAAAGCATCGAAATGAAGCATTAAGAACAATAATACCACTGTGATATAGAGCTAAATGTCAGTGAGAGTAATTCTCCTTTCCTTTGTTTGAAAATCCTGATACATGCAGTGCATATATGTCAAAGGTAATATACTGTCTGTGATTAATGACTATGTATTACCATATGCATGAACACAGAATAATGATAAAGTCTGCTTAATCAGATTACGACTATTCGCGCAGACAGGACAGCCTAACACTGAATTGCAACATACATTCGCTAACAGACTTAAAATCGAACAGTCATATATAGCAATGATGATTTCAGCTAGTGAGTATCATGAGACGATGGACATTACAAATAACCAAATATGTTTTAATGTAAGGAATTGTATTTGTTTATTGATCGAGTACAAGTTGTTATTATGCGCCACCAATCAAAAACCAGCAGAGACGAAGCCGCTCCAGGCTATCCTATCAAATGCATGCATTAGGATACGCCTCGAATGCACAGTGTCCTATTGGTGCGGTGAGGGGCGTTGTCAAAGGCCGAAGTGGATTGGTGGAGACAGTTTGTGTTAGCACTATATAAGAGGGTGGCACCCGGGCCTCGGTTTGCTCTTACACATTGATAAAGGCTGATTTACACAGCCGAAACGCGTTTGTGGAATTTGTAAGCACCTCGGTGCACATTTATATTGGTTTTAATTGCTGTCCCTTGTCCCTGTCACCTGAAGCCGAGGGAGCTGCTATCGGCCAGGAAACAGGGGGGCAAGGTGTACAGCGAGTTAGCGGGTACAATAAGGGGTGAATCCCCTTCATTATTTTAACTTTAAGTAATAAAAATTCAATTTTTTATATAACTAACATTAGTAGGAATGAGTGCTATATTAAACCCTTAACTTTAGGTTCTCTTACCTGTCAATCTCTAAATATAAGTATAAAACATATATTTAGAACTTTACATATAAAGTGCCAAACCATAGCTGAGAATGTCATAAATAAAATAAGACATACTTACCAAAAGACACTCATCTACATATAGTAGATAGCCAAACCAGTACTGAAACGAGAATCAGTAGAGGTAATGGTATATAAGAGTATATCGTCGATCTGAAAAGGGAGGTAGGAGAAGAGATCTCTACGACCGATAACAGAGAACCTATGAAATAGATCCCCAATAGGATGACCATAGTATTCAATAGGCAATACTCCCTTCACATCCCTCTGTCATTCACTGCACTCTGAGAGGAAAACCGGGCTTCAGCATGCTGCGAAGCGCATATCAACGTAGAAATCTAGCACAAACTTACTTCACCACCTCCATAGGAGGCAAAGTTTGTAAAAATGAATTGTGGGTGTGGTGGGGGGTGTATTTATAGGCATTTTGAGGTTTGGGAAACTTTGTCCCTCCTGGTAGGAATGTATATCCCATACGTCACTAGCTCATGGACTCTTGCCAATTACATGAAAGAAATGTTAATCCAAACTGAAAATCCTAGGAATTCTAAAATAATGTCAAGAATAACCATGAGTTGAACATCATGAAATATAGGTTTTAAAATCTCCTAGAAACAGACTTACGAGCCTGTATCATAGTGCTAATAACTGAGTCAGAGAAACATCTATGACTAAACACTTAAGCGTTCAATTTCCAAACCTTCAAATTTAGAAATTTGAGATCCTATGGAAAAAACGGCCAGTGAAACAGAAGGTCTGGCCTTAAAGGAAGTGGCCAAGGCTGGCAACTGAACATCCTGACAAGTCTGCATACAATAAACCTGAGAGACCAAGCTGGAGCTATCAGAAACACATAAAAAATGTTCCATTATGATCTTGAAGATCACCCTTGGAAAAAGAACCAAAGGCAAAAAAAAGTAAGCAGGTTGGGAAAAAACAAAGAACTACTAGAGCATCCACTATCTCTGTCTGAAGATCCTTGGACCTGGAAAGGAATCTGGAAAACTTCTTGTTTAGACAAGAGCCCATCAGATCTATTTCTGGAAGACCCCACATCTGTACAAGAAGAAAAAAAAACACATCTCGATGGAGAGCACTCCCCCAGATATAAAGTCTGATGGCTGTGATAATCCCCTTCCCAATTGTCTACACCTGAAATATGAATCGCAGAAATTAGACAAGAATTGGATTCCGTCCAAGAAAGTATCCAAGATACTTCCTCCATAACTGAAGGACTACGAGTCCCTCCTTGATGATTGACAAATGCCACTGATGTGATATTGTCTGTTTAAAAAATAAATGTAAAAGTTGTCTCTTCAAAAGAAGCCACGCCTGAAGAGCCCTGAAAATAGCACAGAGTTTTAAAATATTCATTGGTAACCTCGCCTCCTGAGGTTTCCAAACCCCTAGTGCTGCCAGAGGCTCTCAGACAGCTCCCCCGCCTGAAAAACTTGCATCTGTTGAGAATACAATTCAGGTAGGACGAACAAATGAGGCCCCCTGAACAATAAGGTGATAGTCCAACCACCAAATCAGAGAGAAAAAACTGTTGGGATTTAAGTATATCAGTTGTAATAACTGAAAATAATCCCTGCACCTATGGTGCAACCTGTAAAGCTTTAGAGGCCCCAAATGAGAACGAGCAAAGAGGATCGCACCTGATGCTGCAGTCATGAGACCAAAAACTTCCATGCATATAACCACTGAAGGAAAAAATAGAGACTGAAAGTTTAGACAAACTAAAATTAACTTAATTTGTCTCTAGTCTATCAGAGAAAGAATCATAGACACTAAATCTTATCTGGAAACCTAAAAAGGTGACCCTTGTCTAAGGAATGAAGAAACACTATTGTAAAATTGATTGTCCAACCATGGATTGAGGAAACCACACTAGTTGTTTCAAGTGAGATTCTGCTGAATGAAAAGATTAAAGCTAGTACCAAATATCATCCAAATAAGGAAACACCGCAATACCCTGCTCTCTGAATACAGATAGAAGGGCACCAAGAATCTTTGAAAAGAATCTCTGAGCTGCTGCTAGCCCAAAAGGACAAGTAACAAATTGGTAATGCTTATCTAGAAAAGAGAATCTCAGAAAACAATAGTGGTCTGAATGAATTGAAAATAAGTGTCCTGTAAGTCTATTGTGAACATGAAGTAACCTTGCTAAAAAGAAAGGCAGAATAGTCCCTATAGTCACCATCTTGAAAGTTGGGACTTTTACAAAACTATATAAAAATTTCATATCCAGAATTGGTCTGAAATTATTTTTTCTTTAGGACAATGAATAGATTTGAATAGAAACCCAAACTCTGTTCCTGCAGATGAACTGGAACCATCACCCCTGAAAACTCTAATTCTGAAACACAATTAAGAAAAATCTGAGCTTTCACAGGAATTGCTATAACATGGAAAAAAATCTTCCCATGGGAGGTTTTTATTCTGAAACCTATTCCATACCCCTGAGAAAACAATATTCTGAATCCACTGATTTGAACAGAAACTGTCCAAATGTGTTGAAATAAATTCAATCTCCCCCCCCCCCCCCCCAAGGTAGAACTGTTTAAAAGGCTGCACCTTCATGTAGTCTTAGGGGTTGAAATTAGTTTAATTATAAGGCTTGGAATTATTCAAATTCAGAAAAAAATAAAAAATCAGAGCCAGAGGCCTTAAGGAAATGAAAAAAAAAAAACAATTGAGAGCTTAAAAATTACCCTTAGATTTCTTAAATTGGGGCAGAAAATCTCCCTTTCCCCCAGTAAAAGAGCAGATAATAAAATCCAATAGAAAATATTTAAAAAAATACTATTCTAAAATAATAAGATAGTAATATAAATTTAAACACCATATCAGAGATTTAAGTCATAAAACTTTTCTAGTAAAAATGGCTAAAAACAAGATTTAATATCAGTTAAAATGACATAAAATATAGCATCATAAATTAAATGATTAGCATGTTGAAGTAAAAGAACAATGCTTAGACAAATCAAGACCTGATAACTAAACTGTCCAACCAAAAAACAGCAGCAACATTACCCATAGAAATGGCAGGTTAAAAATATATCCAATATGTAAATATGCTTCTCTTAAGATAGGAAACAAGCTTCCTATCTAATAGATCCTTAAAAGAAGAAATATCTTCCATAGGATAGAAGTACGTTCGGCAAGAGAAGAAATAGCCCCACCTTTAGGGACTTTTACCTAAAAACACTAAATTAGCCATAGGTAAAGGATATAGCTTTTAAAACCTAGAAGAAAGGTAAAAAGAAGCACCAAGTTTAGATTCCTTACTAAACATATGATAGATAGCATCTGGAATAAGACAAACTTCAAGAGTTACCTCAGAAGCTTAAAAAAACAGAATTCAAACATTTGCTATTCTTGTTATCAAGAGGACTAGATTACTTAATACTCAAAGTAAACAATACTTCCTTAATAAAGAATGAATACATTGAATTGAAAATTTGATTTATCAAAATCAGCCTCTAAAATAGGATCCTCTGAGTCAGAGAAAACCACATCAGCAGAAATACTACAGTATGCTGTCGATCAAAACAAACTTCATAGGTTTATGAGAAGTTGGGCGATATCATTTACATTAATTTGAAAGTGAAATAGCAGTCATAGCCTTCTCTATGTCTTTTGCAATATAATCGTTCATATCAACAGTAATATCATGTACATTAGACTGTGAAGGTAAAACAGTAGATGTATATGTACTATAGAAATATTATCAGTTTGAATAATAATATTTGAGATGAAGAAATAAAATCAACTAATTAAACAATATACACACTTAACTTTGGTAGAAATTGTGTACAAGCAGCATAGTTTCTACAGTAACATCAAAGGCAGGATCAGCTTGAGACATCTTTAAAAAAATGTAACAAAAAAGAAAAAATAACATTTAAACAAAATGTCCAATTTCCACAAAATAGCAGTTAAAGGAATGGGAAAAAATGCTTACATGAAAAACAAATAACAAATGAAAGCAGAGAGCAAAAGAGGGAGAGTCTTAGGGGCCCATTTATCAAGCTCCGAACGGAGCTTGTGGGCCCGTGTTTCTGGCAAGTCTTCAGACTCGCCTGAAGCAGCGGTCTAAAGATCGCTGCTCCATTACCCTGTCTGCCTGCTCTGATGAGGCGGACAGGAATCGCCGGAATTCAACATGATCGAGTACGATCAGGTTGACGCCTCCCTGCTGGCGGCCGATTGGCCGCGAGTCAACAGGGGGTGGCGATGCACCAGCAGCTCTTGTGAGCTGCTGGTGCAATGTTAAATGCAGAGAGCTCTCCGCATTCAGCGAGGTTTTGCGGACCTGATCCGCACTGTCGGATCAGGTCCGCAAGACCTTTGATAAATATACCCCTTAATATAACAACATTTTTGGCGGCAAAAATTATGCCAACAAAGATGACGCAAATGCGGAGAAACATTTTTTTTGCGCCAAGGTTAACAGGAAATTACACGATTCACGTCATAACAGGCGCGACTTTGCGCCCAAAAAAATTGCATCAACAAAGACGCAAGAAATAACGTGACTCGCATCACAACAAACGCAACCGTCACACCAAAAAATTACGCAATAAATAGAAGCATTTTGCGCCATCGCAAGCCTAATTTGCCAGTGAAAATTTGAAAAAACAAGACCGAAGTTACAACTAGCTGGAACCTCAGGTAAGAAAAAATTTACTAAAATTCTCCCAAACATAATTTTCCATGCTGAAACTGTTAGACTGCAAAGGGAAATAAACATAGACCTGACTCATGGCAAATATATGCAATATATATTTAAACCTTTAAAAATATAAAGTGACAAACATAGCTGAGAGTGTCTTAAAAAATATATATATTCTTACCTGAAGAAACCCATCCACAAATAGCAGACAGCCAAATCAGTACTGAACCATATCAGCAGAGGGAATGGTAGAGGAGTATAATGTCAATCTGTAAAGGGAGGTGGCAGATGAATCCCCACGACCGAATTTACAGAGAGCATCATTAGGCAAATACTCCCTTCACATCCCTCAGACAAACACTGTACTTTAAGAGGAACTGGGCTTTAACATGCTTAGAAGCGCCTTTCACAGAGGAAATAAGCACAACTTGCTTCACCATCCTCCAACGAAGGCAAAGTTTGTAAAACTGAAGTATGAGTGAGGTGGGAGGTGTATTTATAGGCATTTTGAGGTTTGGGAAACTTTGCCCCTTCAGGTAGGAATGTATATCCCATACGTCACTAGCTCATGGACTCTTGCCACTTACATGAAAGAAAATTGCAATATTCACTAAATACAAACAGTTTAAACAATTAGAATTTCAACAAAATACTTATTCCCAGGATTTTTCTTTTGAAACAGCAAATAAAATGAAAGAAATTACTTTATTATGGTCAAAATGAATTCAGGAACGGAAGAAAGATGTAATAATATATCCTTCTAGACTAAAAATTACTCTACCAGATAGAATTAAGATATTTAGAAAATTTTGTCAGGGATAGTCCCCTCTCCTCCTTTGATATTTTCTGTTTTTCCTTGTATGTTTTTAGTAATTGTTATTGTCTGATTTAGGGCCACATTATAAGTGGCATGCTATTTAGCACTTTTGCTTGAGCATAAACTTCGCTAGGAGTAATCTTTTGCATACATCAGGTAGTGCATGTATTACAAGTTGAAAGTAAAACATTTGTGCATGAGCGAAACCTGACGTGCGCTAACCAAAGGACTTCACAATATTGCAACTGCGTTAGCGTATTCTCCCCATAGAAGTCAATGGAAAGCGCAGAAGAAAAACCTAACACTCGTGTGCTAACCCAACAAGTGTTACTCATATTTTACATTGCAATGTTCTTTACTTAATGGGACACTAAAGTCAAAATTAAACTTTCAAGATTGAGATAGAGCATGTAATTTAAAACAACTTTCAAATTTACTTACATTAACAAAATGACCACAGTCTTGATATATTTACAATTTTTGAGTCACCAGCTCCTACTGAGCATGTACAAGAATTCAAAGAATATATGTATATGCATTTGTGATTGGCTGATGGCTCTCACATAATACAGGGGGAGTGGAAATAAAATTTTGAAATTTGTCAGAAAAATATCTACTACTCATATGAAGATCAGACTAAGTGCTTTTGTATTGTCTTTTTATCATGCATTTGTTGATTATGCAAAACTACTGTATTTAAAATAATAATTATTACAAATAATTATACATACTGTAAATATATATATATATATATATATATATATATATAAACACACACAGTATCCCACAAAAGTGAGTACACCCCTCACATTTTTGTAAATATTTTATTATATCTTTTGCCCCCTTCCCCTACTCTAAGCAGGAGTTTAAGGGAGTGGTTATACTACATAGTAAAAAAATTAGAATACAACATTATCTTGAATGAAACAGACCCAGAAGCCAGATTTATAATTTTTAAAGTTTGTATGTTTACACAAATTTTCACGTTATGTAATGTATATGGCCCAATCTCATCTGATAAAGAATTTTGGGATGGTTTACATAGGAAATTAATGTAATAAGTAGATTCTAATATAATATTAGGCAGGGATTTTAATATGGTGCCAAGAAAATTACTTGATAGGTATCACACAGGAAAGAGCAAATATAATAACAGGAAGGAAAAATGCACACTTTATGAATCATCTATATAATGAATTGGGAGTAAAGGATATCTGGAGAATGAAACGTCCAGATAGTAAAGAATACACCCATTTATCCAAAGTCTATAAATCTTATTCTAGGTATGATTTATTCTTTACTTCATCCAAGTAATCTCTTCAATTATTAAAGGCAGAAATACACCCTTTTATACTGCCAGATCACGTCCCCAATTTGTATTGAGATGATGGAAAAAGAAGAGAAAAAGAAAATCTTTACATTTCCGGGATATTTATCATTGAATGCAAAATTTTCTAATTATATAAAAACTAAATGGAAAGAATATAATAAGTTTAACAATATATATTAGAATAAAATAGATTGGGAAACAGCAAAGGCAGTGTTACGGGGTAAATTGTTTCTTTTATGTGCAAAGCTAGAAAGAAAAAGAAAAAAGATAGATCAAAAAGTATCTTGCCCTTTAATTAATGCCTATAATCGTTACTTAGAATATTCTTATAAAGAAAACTGGATAAAGTTTGAGTAAGGAAAATAGAGATATCTACATTTCCAAAATGCAGCTCAAGAAGAAATTAAAATAGAGCTAAATTCTACAGCTTTTGTAATAAATCAGGAAAATATTTAGCAAATGTAATAAAAATAAAGAAAGGGCGAGTAACAATAGATAGATTCAAATAAATGAGAAATTGACCTGCAGGATATAAGACATGAATTTGCTAACTATTTTAAGGCGTTTTATAAATAAATAGTTAATTTGGAGAAGAAAAAAGATTTCTGGGAAAGAATAAGTTTACCACAAATCAAAGAAGTACATCTAGAAACCTTATTTTCTTATATCAGAAATAATAAGAAAAGCAGTCATGATAACACTGCAGATCCTGATATGTTAGCAGATGAATTTTACAAGATTTTAGAAGATACAATAGTTCCAGTTTTAGTATCTTTATATAATTATTACTTACAAAAAGAAAATAATATATCTAATAATTCCCTAAGATCAATCATACCTTTAATACTTAAACTTGATAAAGATCCGAAAGATGTTTCATCTTATTGAGTGATTTCATTACTTAATTTTTATTATAAGGTCTGTTTACAGTTATATTAGCTAAAATATTGCAGCCTGCACTATCTTACCTAATTCATGAGGACTTATAAAAGGTAGATTATTGATGGTAAATATCAGGAAAGTATTTTCAACAATCTAATTTTACTAAATTTGTCAAAAGATAAAGATTAGAAACACAGATGCGGCTATAAATGCTGTAGACACAGAGAAAGCATGCAATTCAGTTTTATGAGACCATTTACTTACTGCAACAGCTGAATTTGGTATTAGTGGCCATTATTTAAATGTGATTAAATCTTTACATAAAGATCCACAATCTGTGGTATTAGAAGGGTTCTTCTGTGGCGCTGGGTACAGAGGTTGGAGTATCTAATGACAAGGATTTGTAAAAAATATAAAAAGAATAACAGATCTAGTACAGGAGGAAGAGGACCCTGCTCCAAAGAGCTTATAGTCTACAGGTTGAGGGTGCAGAGACATATGTTTGGGGTAGCTTGTCACTTTGATTGTTGTTGCAGAAATGAGTCAATGCTTTGAGTAGGATGAAAAATAGGTGGGCTTTCAAAAAGCTTTTGAAACTATACAAGGTTGGAGTCTTATGGAGCAGGGTAGAGGGTTCCAGAAGACAGGAGCAGCATGTGAGAAGTCTTGGAGGCTAGAGAGGGACGTAGAGATAATAGGAGTGGACAGACATAGGTCAGAGGTTGATTGAAGACGGGTCACAAAGTATTTACAGATGAGAGAGGAAATATAGTTGGGAGTAAGGCTGTTGAGTGCTTTATAGGTTAGGGTTAATACTTTGAATTGTATTCTGGAGTGTATGGGTAGCCAGTGTAGAGACTGGCAGAGTGGAGCAGCTGATGTAGATCAGCGACTTAGGCAGATGAGTCTAGCTGAAGCGTTCGTAATAGATTGGAGAGGGGAGAGGCGGTGTTTAGGAAGACCCTTTAGAAGAAGATTGCAATAGTCAATGCTTGACAAAATGAGGGAATTATTTTTTTTGTAGTTTCATGACTATGGAAAGGTCGAATTTTGGAAATGTGTAAGTGAAAATGGCAAGATTTGGTGAGTGTTCGTATATGTGGCTTGAATGTGAGTTCAGAGTCAAGTGAGATCCCAAGACAGCAGACCTGGGGTGAGGTATTGGGAATAGAGCCTCCAACTGTAAGAAAAATGTCAGGTGTTGGATGTCTTGAAGAGGGGGGATTAAGAAGCAGCTCAGTTTTAGACAGATTGTGATGGAGATAGTGCGAGGGCATCCAAGAGGAAATTGCAGAGACAGTTGGTAATCTGATTCAGTAAATAGGGTTTGATATCAGGAGAGGAAAGATAGATTTGGGTATCATCACTGTATAAGTGGTACTGGAACCCCAAATGAGGATATAAGTTTTCCAAGGGAGGATGTATAAGGAGAAAAAAATCAAGTGACCTAACACAGAGCCTTGCAGTACTCCAAGTGAGAAAGCCAAAGGATATGCTGTTAAAGGTAACAGTGACTTCAGAGATATGAAGCAAACCAGGAGGGGTGTGTCTGATTCCAAATAAATGTAGGATTTTTAAGAGGAGAGGATGCTCAGCTGTGCCAAAAGCAGGAGATAGATCCAGAAGAATTAGTATGGAGTAGTGTCCCTTTTGCTTTAGCGGATAGCAAATCATCTGTTAATTTAGTGCTAGTGGTTTCTGTTGCGTGTTTAGGGCGGAAAACCAGATTTTAGTGGATCAATTAAGGAGTTTCAGTTAAGAAATATTGAGTTAGGCTATTTTAGGACTAGTCGTTCCAACAATTTGGAGGCAAAGGGAAGGAGACTGTGAACACAACCAAAGATATCAGCTCTGTTTGGTGTGCCATGGTTGTCATCAAGTGCATGATGAATGAGAACAGTGGAGGGTGCAGCTTTGTCAAGTGTTGATTGTAGTGCAGAATTATACTGTAAGATCACAAGATCTGGGCAAGAGAGGGATAAAATGCTGGAGAGTAGAGGTTTTATTTGGACAGAAAGTCTGTAAGATCCAAGTCAAGAGCTATGGATGGATATGGAATACTGAAAAATTAGAAACAGTTTTAAATGTATGTAAAAAAGGTAATCAAAGAATTGTCCCATGGTATAATACATTATTAATTTTGAATGCTAATAAAGTATTGAGCTGTTTGGAACATAAGTGGTGTAAAGTATTACAATTTCAATTTAACACTTTAAGATTTAATTCAGTTTTAAGAGAAGAAAAAACAACTCTTTCTGCAGCTTGGAGGGAGTCTCAGCGCTCTGGGCTGGCGAGATGATTAAAGAATGCTCGCTAGTACTTCCATTTCCCTGGGCATATACTGGCATATACTACATTTTTTGTATGGAAAGTGCACAATAAAATTTGTATTTTAAATGAACCATTAACACAAAAATAAGCAGGGAAAAATGGTATTGTTAAGGCATCAAAAATCATAACGAAATTGTTCACCAAAATCATATTTTATAAAAAATGTGTATGTAAATTACTATGCACAGCGTAAATCATAATTTAAAGGGCCATTATAATAATTTTCTATCACAGGGTTAATACAAAGTTCAACACAGGCATAACATTTCATCAATATATACCTATTAAATAAAATGTAATGGTTTAATAAATTATTACAAATATTTATTGATTCCTCTGCCCACTGAAATTGCCAATTCCACATCCATTTATACTGTGTCTCATGACCAACATATAGGTCAGAGCCTGTGCATTCAAGCAGCTGCTCTCACTATATACTATGAAGTGCAGGCTGCAGCAATGTCATTCAAAAGCTGATCCGGCCACTCTGTGCTCATTCACAAGTGAGCCGATCAACAATGGTTGCTATAGCAACCTTTGAAGCTTCCTGAGAGCTGATAATGCTTCATGGAGCTAAAACTTTTAAAGTGTATTTTGCTTTTGAGCTTGCAAGAGTCTTAATTGTTTGCATTTGCATCTCCATTCACGGATATACTTTTGATTGTGCTGTACTGGGAATATAGTTTCAGGCTTCATTCCCTTGTTCTTCATTTACTTGGTCTTGGATTATTGCAGGCATCAATTTTAAAACTATGCTATTATTTAAATGGACAAATTTATTAAATAAAATATTTTAAACTAAGACTATAATTTCTATTGTTATACCGTTCCACTATATATTTTATAACGTTACATATATGTTTTCCATCATAAAATAAATTACTCAGTCTATTACATACATATATATATATATATATATATATATATATATATATAGGTAGCCCTCAGTTTATGCCGGGGTTAGGTTCCAGAAGGAATTGGTTGTAAATCAAAACCGTTGTAAATTAAAACCCAGTTTATTATGTAAGTCAATGGGAAGTGAGGGAGTTAGGCTCCAGGCCCCTCTCAAAATTGTCATAAGTAACACCTAATACATTATTTTTAAAGCTTTGAAATGAAGACTTTAAATGCTAAACAGCATTATAAACCTAATAATATAGATTGTATCATCATCAAACTAAGTTTAATGAACAAAAACATTTGCTAACAACACCTAATTAAATAATCACACAACAGACTGCATCATCATCAAACTAAGTTTAATGAACAAAAACGTTTTTTTTACTTGCATTTTTCTGCAATCAGTTCTCTGCATTGTTAGCATGTTAGATAATATTGGGTCTGCACCTATTCTATGCATTTCAATCTGCAGTGATTAATAAGCAGTTAGGCACCCTCACCTCAAGCAGCTGGACAGGAAGATAATAGGGAAGTGCCTGCTAAATCTTGTTGCTCGATAGCTAATGTCTGCTCTGTGTACACAGATCAATTTCAGTCTTTTAAGTTGCATAACTTTGCTGCAAAACAAGCAGACAGCTCCACCTACTGGCTATTTTAATTAGTGCACTGCATTCCAAAGCTTTTCAATAGCAGTCACATGACTGAAAAAAAAAGGTTGTTATTCTGAAACGGCGCAAGTTGAACTGGCGTAAACCGAGGGCCACCTGTGTGTGTGTATATATATATATATATATATATATATATACACACACACACGTTTATTTACATATAATAGTTATCTAGGCTAAAATAATATTATGAATTCTGATGGTATAAAATATAAAAATAAAGTTTACATAAGGGATCAAAAATTATATGTTAGAATTGTATTTTTATCCATGAGAATAAGCAACCAGCTATAGCAGATTGCTGAAACTGACACACTAGCAAATATGGTGTAAACGTTGCTAAGGGCAAGCAGTTCCTCTGCTAGCCTGACAGTCAGAGTTCACCGTTGTCATTTTACGTGTACGTCTCCCGTGTCTGATAAGCAAGCCAATGCTGATTAGACTTGGGAAAAGAAGAAAAAGCGCACATTTCTGGGGAGTTTTGAAAAAGCTTGTCATGGGACTAATTTACTGACTTTGAAGTAAAATGTATTAAATTAAAAATACTATTTTTTTTTTTTTTATGAAGTGAATGTATTACAAATAACGTATCTAATTTAATTATAATTATTATGGACCTTTAAGTACACTGGATGTGCAAAAAAAAAAAGCAGGAAACTTGTACTTAAAAGTACAAAATACAAAAGATTTTTTTCAACAGATGGGTGTTTCAATGAAATTGTCTCTCTAATCCCAGCATAATTCTGTAAAGATTTTTGCGCTAGCCTACAGATATAAGTTTTTTATCACCAACTAAAAAGTTGGTGAGCTTTTCTCAAAATACTTATAACTCTAATATACAAACACATGCATACGGAAATATAGGTGATTGTAAGATGCTATATGCAGAAAGCAGCGTAATGTGATTTATATTAGCAGCAGGAATTCATGTTTAAACTGCGCCCCATGCTAACTTTGCTCCACGGTGTGAGGTTTCCCTTCCCAGCGAGCATTAGTACAGGAATACTAAACCCATATTCAGGTAGAGCATGTAATTTTAAGTAAATTTATCATTTACTCCAATTATCACATTTTCTTCGCTCTCTTGCTATCTTTATTTGAAAAGCAGGAATGTAAAGCATAGGAGCTGGCCCATTATTGGTTCAGAACCTGGGTTGCGCTTGCCGATTGGTGGCTTAATGTAGCCACCAATAAGCAAGCACTATCCATTGTGATGAACCTAAAATGGGACGGCTCCTAAGCTTTACATTCCTGCTTTTCAAATAAAGATAGCAAGAGAATCATGAAAAAATGACAATAGGAGTAAATTAGAAAGTTGTTTAAACCTGCATGCTCTACCTGATCCAAAAAATCAAGTCTGGAATCGCAAAGTTTATATCATCTGGCCCTTAGCGATTATTTTGCTAGATACTCAATTATTACATTATTATTTTTTTATTGCCCAAAGGTTAAAACATTTTGGATCAAGATTTGTTTTTGGTTAAAAAAAATATTAAGAAAGATTATCAATTTAGTCTAAATGATGTTGATGCAAAAGGAGAACGGAGGGATTTAGATAATAATACACACTCTTCTTATACAAATTATTACTAATGTTATAAAATAAATTGTCCATGTCCAGTCAGCACTCACTTTTCTAAATCAAAAATCTATACAACTACTACCATTATGTACTTTACTGTACTATAAACCACGCACGTCCGTAGCTGTGAAACCCTACGCTTTCTCCCTTTAAATGATGTGGTCGCTGTGTGATGACATCACAACAAGGACGTGTATGCTCCACGTAGCCGACTCGCCAGACCTGAAGAATGAATGGGAGGCGGTACGTAGGCGGTACTAGGTAATATGATACTAGTTCAGAGACTCTAGAAAGAGGCTGGTGTTACTAATTCAATACCGATTGCAATTTAGCCACACCCACATCACACTTGACACACCCATTTTATTAGCCGTGCCCACCAGGTGTCTTCTGACTAATAGACAGGGAAGTGGTTAGTGGAGATCGGAGTGACGTGAGACTGAGCACAGGAGCTGACACTCTACTTGAGACGTTTGGTATTTCCACAAGAACTGACTTTACTGGTGAGTGAAGTAATGATATAGAGGGGGTTTATAAGGCAGATATTTACTCATTACGTTGTTTGGGAAGAGGGAGACTTGCAATCGTGACTGCATTTACCTATAAAGATATTACTGGTCCACTTACTCAAGTAACTGTAGTGATTCACAACCCGGATATCACTCATAATTAGGGTGGGCGTGAAAATATTGCTATGTATTTATATTTTCGTTGTATCTGTCTTTTATCTTGAGTTTTGTAGCAGCTCTTTTGTGATATTGCTCAAATGCATTTCTTACATATTTTAGTGTATTAAATTAATTTCAGAAATACAAAGGGTGTTCTGAAGCAGAAAATGTTTAAAGTAAAATGGTTTGAATGGCTCCTTTTGTGGATAAGTGATGGAACAGAAAACTTTGTTGTACTGGGTTGGGGAATTGCATAATAATTTGGACTGGCAATAGGGTATAATCAGTGGTGGGATTCTGAAATTTTAGGAACAGGTTCTGGTGGAATTCCATAATTTTAGCAACAGGTTCTCTAACTTCTCTTTATTACAGAACCAATATAGTTTCTAAGTTTTAGGAACAGGTACTTAAAGGGACACTAAACCCAACATTTTTCTTTCATGATTCAGGTAGACGATAACATTTTAAACAACATTCCAATTTACGTCTATTATCCAATTTGCTTCATTCTTTAGATATACTTTGTTGAAGAAAAAGCAATGCACATGGGTAAGTGAATCACATGAGGCATCTATGTGCAGCTACCAATCAACAGTTACTGAGCCTATCTAAATATGCTATTCAGCAAAGGCTATCAGGAGAATGAAGCAAATTAGATAATAGAAGTAAATTAGAAAGTTGTTTCAAATTGCACTCTTTCTAAATCATAAATTAAAAAAATTGGGTTTCATGTCCCTTTAAGAACTGGTGAGAACACCCTGAATCCCTCCACTGTATATAATGTATAATAAGCATAATGAAATATAGGCAGAGTGCTGAGCAAAAGAGCTGACACTTTTCAATAGTAATTAACGCTAAATTAATATTGTGATCAATTAGATGAACTGTATGTTTGTGTTTTAATTGGGTCTCTGTCTCTTGTTTGGTACACAACCTTTTATTATCCTAATGTGTCTGTTACTAAAGATAAGATCAGTATGTATAATAGGTATTAATGATGTGGCACTTCATTGTAGCAGTGGCTCACCAGTAACTAGAGAAGAGATACTAGTTCTCCAGGTCAGGGAGTGGCACTACACCTGTATACTTTTACGACATTTACATCCAGGACATGCTAAACCTCACCCTGCTATTATAAGCGGAATGTGTATTTCCGCACAGCTTGTCTAAAGTGCTAATAGGATAGAAACCAGGCAAAATGTGCTTGTGTATGTAAACAGAAGAACTTCTATACACACAGTAAAATATTATATCCAATTGTTAAAATCACACATTTACATGTAACTGACACTTTCATAGTCAAATTGCCAATACATTTTTTACAAATGAGATTAGATCATTTTTGTATAATTAGAAAACTATAGGATATTTAATACGGAATCTCCCATAAAGTATTTGTTTGTCAATTCATGTCGCTAGGTGAGCAGCAGCTAGACTGAATGTTCAGATTTTGCATTTAGGGACACATTCCAAAACACTGTCTCTTACGTACAAAAATCCTGTTAAAGTCTATGGTTGATTCCAAGACACACTGCTTTCTTTGTGTAGTCACTGGCTGCATTTCCCAGACCTAAGCTCTGGTTTTCAAATGATATTAACTGTGATTGTACCAAGGCTACAACACATGAATGATATCCAATGCAGTGCTTATTAATGAGATTCATTCGCTCCTTATTTTTGTTCAGTACTGAAGGAAGATGGCTGACAAGGTGCTGGTAACTGGCGGTGCTGGGTACATTGGAAGTCACTGTGTTTTGGAGCTGTTAGAGGCTGGATATCATCCTGTTGTGATTGATAATTTTCACAATGCTATCCGAGGTAAGTTTTCTTAAGTATGGATGTGTTATATATTCAGAATTAGAATCTACTCAGCTGTTTGCTTTTTGGATAGACAACTGAGCATTTTTTACCATGCAAGGTACAAACAACCTTCCTGAGAGCCTGTACAGAGTGCAAGAAATTGTAGGTAAAAATATCGAATTTGAAGAGGTGGATCTGCTGGACCGGAAAGCTTTGGATAGTCTGTTTAAAAAGGTAATATATATATCTATCTTTTCTCTTGCATAAAAATATTTATGTACAAAAGTTGGACAGTTACAACATTTCAATTGTTTTATTTCAGCATAAGTTTTCAGCAGTTCTGCACTTTGCAGGCCTCAAAGCAGTTGGGGAGTCTGTACAAAAACCTCTGCTGTATTACAAGGTGAACGTGACAGGCACCATTCAACTCCTAGAGGTAAGTAGAATCCTGAGTGGCACAGGGATCATAACAACATTACCTTTTGTAAACAATGTATAATGGAAGTCTGGTATGGGGGATGAAGTCACGAATCCTTAGAACAGCATTCTTTCTAAATAACTAGAAAACTGACAACTAACTTACACATTTTGTATACTTTCTTCAGGTGATGAATTCTCATGGAGTGAAAAATCTGGTATTCAGTAGCTCTGCCACAGTTTATGGTGATCCAGAATATCTTCCCATTGACGAGAACCATACAGCTGGAGGTTGCACAAATCCTTATGGGAAAACCAAATACTTTATTGAGGAAATAATAAAAGATCAGTGCAAAGCTGAGCAGGTTAGTTCATAGAATGGTCAGAGGTGAAGAACACAATCATATAGGGTGACTGGAAAAAGAAATTACATTATGTTTCAACTAATTTTTTTTTTTTTTTATCAGGATTGGCGTGCTATTCTCTTGAGATATTTTAACCCCATCGGTGCTCATGTGTCAGGACAGATTGGTGAGGATCCTCAGGGAATTCCAAACAACTTGATGCCATATGTTTCTCAGGTTCATTGACAATGAATTATATTGATTCCTACTTATGTATTTATGTTCTGTCTCGTGTGCTTATGTAGAATGTATCCTTCTAGGTGGCAGTAGGACGCCGGGAATATCTGAATGTATTTGGAAACGATTATAACACTCCTGATGGGACAGGTATGCTATAAAACTGATAGAAGACGCACAAGATTCATTTAAAGTGAATGAAAACTTTATTGAATTTAAGGCCAGTATCAACTAATAATCTTAAAAACAGGGGCACTGTAATTCATTCATTTTACAAAGATATATATATATATATATATATATATATTTTTTTTTTAAATACTTACCTTTGCGTTATGGTAAACATAACATTGATCCTCCGCCGGCAGGTCCTGCTTTCTTTAGCAGAACAATGACGAATCCGGCTTCCTCCAATCGTTGTGCGCCCCCTTTGGCGTCCAACTCGTTGGGCAACGCCACGATTGGAGGAACTAGCAACTAGAGGTTAATTTCACTCATTTTCAAATTGCAATGTAGTCTCAAAACAGGAAGAAACCCAAAACTTAATCTTAATGTAGCATAATGAAGTAAGCTTGGAGGAAGTACCAGAACTTAAAGGGACGTAAAACCCAAATATTTTCTTTCATGATTCAGACAGAGAATACTAGTTTACACAACTTTCCAATTTACTTTTATGATCAATGTATCTTCATTTTCTTAGTATCCTTTGTTGAAAAGCAAAAAGGTAAGCTGAGGAATGTGCACATGTCTGCAGCACTATATGGCAGCCATTTTTGGGTTTCATGTCCCTTTAACCTAACAGATATAAAGGAGTACCAACACCATAAGGGTGCTTGTGGGATGCACAAGAGCAATATCAGCTGAAGTATTTATGCAGCACTATTGCTTCTGTTGCAGGTGTTCGAGACTACATCCACATTGTCGATCTGGCTAAAGGTCACATAGCTGCTCTCAAGAAGCTGGAAACCACCAAAGGGAGTAAAGTGAGTGGGAAATCAATATGTAAAGCGCCTCCTTTGCACAATCTGTTAAGTCATTGGCATAATGTTGTCTAGAGCTTCCTGTTTTCTATCTGGCAGATGTAAGACATTCTGCAGCACTGATAGAATTAAAGGAACGGTAAAGGCAAAATGTAAACGTTCCTGATTCAGAAATTACAATTTTAAACAACCTTTAAATTTGTTTATTAACAGATTCACTTTGCTCTTTTGCTATCCTTTCTTGAAGAATAAACCTATGTAAAATAAATATATATATATATATATATATATATATATATATATATATATATATATATATATATATATATATATATATACATATATAGGAGCTTATGAGCGTGCACAAGTCTTAAGCATTCAATGGCAGCAGTGGAACTATGTATAATATTACTATAAACATTGTTGCAAACACTGCACATTCCTGAGCTCATCTAGTTTTTTTTAGAGAACTAAGCAACTTGCCAATATAGGTAAATTAGAAACTTGTTTATCCATTTAATTTGTACTTTTTTGTCCCTTTTTAAGTATAACAAAATAATGCTACACAATAGTGTGATGTAGCTAAGGCTTTGCTTTTAGAGTTTTTCATAGTAACAAAGCAGGACCCAGTGTGAAAATATTTACTAGTGATTCTCTGCGCATTTTTCTTTTTGTTTGTGTATTGGGGGTCATTATGCACAAGGAGCCAGGGGAATAATTAAAGGGACAAGAACCCCACACTTTTTTTCTTTCATGATTCAGATACAGGGGTTGTTTTTATGAAGAAGCGGATGCTGCTTCCGACCCACTCCGCTTCAGTTCTGCCTGAAGCGGAAGTTGAGAAGCAGCGGTCCTAAGACCACTGCTCCTTAACTCTTCCGCTACCTCTGAGGTGGCGGACAGCAATCAGCCCGATCGAATATGATTGGGTTGATTGACACCCCCTGCTAGCGGCCAATGGGCCGTAAATCTGCAGGGGGCAGTATTGCACCAGCAGTTCACAAGAACTGCTGGTGCAATAATAAATGCAGACAGCGTATGCTATCTGCATTTATTGATGTGCGGCGGACATGATTCGCTCTGGCGGATCATGTCTGTTCGCACCATGATAAATTTACCCCAGAGAATAACATTTAAAAAAAAGTTTCCAAGTTATTTCTATTATCAAATGTGCTTAGTTCTCTTGTTATTCTTTGTTGAAGAGTTATCTAGACAGGTAGCGTGCACATGTCTGGAGCACTACATAGCTGGGATTAGTGCTCTTGCTAATGTGTATAAATTGTTGCAGAACTGCTGCAATATAGTAATGCATACACGTGCACGCTCCTGAACTAATAATGTTAGGAGAGACTATAGTGGCAGAGAGAGTGTGTGGCATTACCGCACGATGGAGAGGGGTTTGATGATTTTACATATAGAAACATTAGTTCATCAGTGACAAGTTTTCAAAACAATCATAAAAATGGATCCTAACTTAACAGAAAACATCCTAGTGAAAGCGACTGAAATAGATGGTAGATACATACAGGCATAATGAAGTCATTTCTCCTGTTAAGTGTAGTCAGTCCACGGGTCATCCATTACTTATGGGATTATAACTCCTCCCTAACAGGAAGTGCAAGAGGATCACCCAAGCAGAGCTGCTATATAGCTCCTCCCCTCTACGTCATACCCAGTCATTCTCTTGCACCTAACTAAAGATAGGACGTGTGAGAGGACTGTGGTGTGTTAAACTTAGTTTTTATTTCTTCAATCAAAAGTTTGTTATTTTAAACGGCACCGGAGTGTGTGGTTTGTTCTCAGGCAGCATTAGAAGAAGAATCTACCTGAGTTTGTCTATGATCTTAGCGGTCGTAACTAAGATCCACTTGCTGTTCTCGGCCATTCTGAGGAGTGAGGTAACTTCAGAACAGGGGATAGCATGCAGGGCCCACCTGCAAGGAGGTATGTGCAGTAAATTATTTTCTAAGGAATGGAATTGACTGAGAAAATACTGCTAATACCGATGTAATGTAAGTGCAGCCTTAAATGCAGTAGTAGCGACTGGTATCAGGCTGATATGTATGTATGTATACTCTGAGGTATTTCTGGGGAATGGAATTTCACTAAGAAAATACTGTCAATATTAAAGTAATATTTGAGCCTGCACTGCAGTGAAAGCGACTAGCAGCAGGCTTATTAATAAAACTTCATAATTTTCAATTTTTAAAAGTTTAATGGCATGTTAATCGTTTTTTCTGAGGTACTGGTGATAAAACTTTATGGGCATGATTTTTACCACATGGCTGTCGTTTTTTTTCTGAATAAAAACAGTTTACTGAGCTTCCCCACTGTTGTAATATGAGTGGGAGGGGTCTATTTTAGCGCTTTATTGCGCAGTAAAAATTTAGTCACAGTCTTCCTATTTCTTCCTCCATGATCCAGGACGTCTCTACAGAGCCCAGGGGTCTCCAAAACTAGTTTTGAGGGAGGTAATCAGTCACAGCAGACCTGTGACAGTGTGTTTGACTGTGATAAAAACGTTTATTATTTCAACTGTTATCCGTTTTGGGTATTAAGGGGTTAATCATCCTTTTGCTGGTGGGTGCAATCCTCTGCTAACTTTATACAT
The DNA here is from genome assembly GCF_027579735.1 of Bombina bombina. NCBI lineage: Eukaryota > Metazoa > Chordata > Amphibia > Anura > Bombinatoridae > Bombina > Bombina bombina. Next base: position 627,463,392 of record NC_069501.1, read on the forward strand.
TTTCTGTTAAAATTTGGTTGTTTTTAACATATTTGGTTCATTGTTAATTCAACTGTGTCACATTTTTATGTTTTCTTAAAATCGCAGTAGCGTTTTTTATATAGCTTGTAAATTTATTTAAAAGTTTTTTTCCAAGCTTGCTAGTGTTATTGCTAGTCTGTTTAAACATGTCTGACACAAATGAATCTGTTTGTTCATTATGTTTAAAGGCCAATGTGGAGCCCAATAGAAATTTGTGCACTCAATGTATAGATGTTACTTTGAATAAAAGTCAAACTTTATATGTTAAAAAAATATCACCAGACAACGAGGGGGAAGTTATGCCGACTAACTCTCCTCACCTGTCAGTACCTTCGCCTCCCGCTCAGGAGGTGCGTGATATTGTGGCGCCAAGTACATCAGGGCGGCCCATACAAATCACTTTGCAAGACATGGCTAATGTTATGACTGAAGTACTATCTAAATTGCCAGAATTAAGAGGTAAACGCGATCACTCTGGGGTAAGAACAGAGTGCGCTGATAATAATAGAGCCATGTCTGATACTGCGTCACAATTTGCAGAACATGAGGACGGAGAGCTTCATTCTGTGGGTGACGGATCTGATCCAAGTAAACTGGATTCAGACATTTCAAATTTTAAATTTAAGCTTGAGAACCTCCGTGTATTACTAGGGGAGGTATTAGCGGCTCTGAATGATTGTAACACGGTTGCAATTCCAGAGAAAGTATGTAGGCTGGATAAATATTTTGCGGTACCGGCGTGTACTGACGTTTTTCCTATACCTAAAAGGCTTACAGAAATTGTTAACAAGGAGTGGGATAGACCCGGTGTGCCCTTTTCACCCCCTCCTATATTTAGAAAAATGTTTCCAATAGACGCCACCACACGGGACCTGTGGAAGGAGCAGTTTCTACTCTGGCTAAGCGCACCACTATCCCGGTGGAGGATAGCTGTGCTTTTTCAGATCCAATGGATAAAAAGTTAGAGGGTTACCTTAAGAAAATGTTTGTTCAGCAAGGTTTTATATTACAACCCCTTGCATGCATCGCGCCTGTCACTGCTGCGGCGGCATTCTGGTTTGAGTCTCTGGAAGAGACCCTTAGCACAGCTCCATTGGATGAGATTATGAACAAGCTTAAAGCCCTTAAGCTAGCTAATTCCTTTATTTCTGATGCCGTAGTACACTTAACCAAACTTACGGCTAAGAACTCCGGATTCGCCATTCAAGCGCGTAGAGCTTAAATCCTGGTCAGCTGATGTGACTTCTAAATCTAAATTGCTTAATATTCCTTTCAAAGGGCAGACATTATTCGGGCCCGGCTTGAAAGAAATTATCGCTGACATTACTGGAGGTAAGGGCCATGCCCTGCCTCAAGACAGGGCCAAACCAAAGGCTAAACAGTCTAATTTTCGTGCCTTTCGTAACTTCAAGGCAGGAGCAGCATCAACTTCTTCCGCTCCAAGACAGGAAGGAACTGTTGCTCGCTACAGACAGGGCTGGAAACCTAACCAGTCCTGGAACAAGGGCAAGCAGGCCAGAAAACCTGCTGCTGCCCCTAAGACAGCATTAAGTGAGGGCCCCCGATCCGGAAACGGATCTAGTGGGGGGCAGACTTTCTCTCTTCGCCCAGGCTTGGGCAAGAGATGTCCAGGATCCCTGGGCGTTAGAGATAATATCTCAGGGATATCTTCTGGACTTCAAAGCTTCTCCTCCACAAGGGAGATTTCATCTTTCAAGGTTATCAGCAAACCAGATAAAGAAAGAGGCGTTTCTACGCTGTGTACAAGACCTCTTACTAATGGGAGTGATCCACCCAGTTCCGCGGTCGGAACACGGGCAAGGATTCTATTCAAATCTGTTTGTGGTTCCCAAAAAAGAGGGAACCTTCAGACCAATCTTGGACTTAAAAATCCTAAACAAATTCCTAAGAGTTCCATCGTTCAAAATGGAAACTATTCGAACCATCTTACCAATGATCCAAGAGGGTCAGTACATGACCACAGTGGATTTAAAGGATGCCTACCTTCACATACTGATTCACAAGGATCATTACCGGTATCTAAGATTTGCCTTCCTAAACAGGCATTACCAGTTTGTAGCTCTTCCCTTCGGGTTAGCTACGGCTCCAAGAATCTTTACAAAGGTTCTGGGCTCTCTTCTGGCGGTACTAAGACCGCGAGGCATAGCGGTAGCTCCGTACCTAGACGACATTCTGATACAAGCGTCAAGTTTCCAAACTGCCAAGTCTCATACAGAGTTAGTTCTGGCATTTCTAAGGTCGCATGGGTGGAAGGTGAACGTAGAAAAGAGTTCTCTATTGCCACTCACAAGAGTTCCCTTTCTAGGGACTCTTATAGATTCTGTAGAAATGAAAATTTACCTGACGGAGGACAGGTTATCAAAACTTCTAAATGCTTGCCGTGTTCTTCATTCCATTCAACACCCGTCAGTGGCTCAGTGCATGGAGGTAATCGGCTTAATGGTAGCGGCAATGGACATAGTACCATTTGCGCGCCTGCATCTCAGACCGCTGCAATTGTGCATGCTAAGTCAGTGGAATGGGGATTACTCAGATTTGTCCCCTCTGCTAAATCTGGATCAAGAGACCAGAGATTCTCTTCTATGGTGGCTTTCTCGGCCACATCTGTCCAAGGGGATGCCCTTCCGCAGGCCAGATTGGACGATTGTAACAACAGACGCCAGCCTTCTAGGTTGGGGCGCAGTCTGGAATTCCCTGAAGGCTCAGGGATCATGGACTCAGGAGGAGAGACTCCTTCCAATAAACATTCTGGAATTAAGAGCAATTTTCAATGCTCTTCTGGCTTGGCCTCAGTTAGCAACTCTGAGGTTCATCAGGTTTCAGTCGGACAACATCACGACTGTGGCTTACATCAACCATCAAGGAGGAACAAGGAGTTCCCTAGCGATGATGGAAGTCTCAAAGATAATTCGCTGGGCAGAGTCTCACTCTTGCCACCTGTCAGCGATCCACATCCCAGGCGTGGAGAACTGGGAGGCGGATTTTCTAAGTCGCCAGACCTTTCATCCGGGGGAGTGGGAACTTCATCCGGAGGTGTTTGCCAAACTGCTTCATCTTTGGGGCAAACCAGATCTGGATCTCATGGCGTCTCGCCAGAACGCCAAGCTTCCTTGTTACGGATCCAGGTCCAGGGACCCGGGAGCGGTACTGATAGATGCTCTGACAGCACCTTGGGTCTTCAACATGGCTTATGTGTTTCCACCTTTCCCGATGCTTCCTCGATTGATTGCCAGGATCAAACAGGAGAGAGCATCGGTGATTCTAATAGCGCCTGCGTGGCCACGCAGGACCTGGTATGCAGATCTAGTGGACATGTCGTCCTGTCCACCATGGTCTCTGCCTCTGAGACAGGACCTTCTGATTCAGGGTCCTTTCAAAACATCCAAATCTAATTTCTCTGAGGCTGACTGCATGGAGATTGAACGCTTGATTTTATCAAAGCGTGGATTCTCGGAGTCAGTGATTGATACCTTAATACAGGCTAGGAAACCTGTTCCCAGGAAAATTTACCATAAAATATGGCGTAAATACTTATATTGGTGCGAATCCAAGAGTTACTCATGGAGTAAGGTCAGGATTCCTAGGATATTGTCTTTTCTACAAGAAGGTTTAGAAAAGGGTTTATCTGCTAGTTTGTTAAAGGGACAGATCTCAGCTCTGTCTATCCTTTTACACAAACGCCTGGCAGAAGTTCCAGACGTTCAGGCTTTTTGTCAGGCTTTGACTAGGATTAAGCCTGTGTTTAAGACTGTTGCTCCGCCGTGGAGCTTAAACTTAGTTCTTAACGTTCTGCAAGGTGTTCCGTTTGAACCCCTTCATTCCATCGATATCAAGCTGTTATCTTGGAAAGTTCTGTTTTTAATGGCTATTTCCTCGGCTCGAAGAGTCTCTGAGTTATCGGCCTTACATTGTGATTCTCCTTATCTGATTTTTCATTCAGACAAGGTAGTTCTGCGTACTAAACCTGGGTTCTTACCTAAGGTAGTCACTAACAAGAATATCAATCAAGAGATTGTTGTTCCATCATTGTGCCCTAACCCTTCTTCAAAGAAGGAACGAATTTTGCACAATCTGGACGTCGTCCGTGCCCTGAAATTTTATTTGCAGGCAACTAAAGATTTTCGTCAAACTTCTTCCCTGTTTGTCGTTTATTCTGGACAGAGGAGAGGTCAAAAAGCTTCGGCTACCTCTCTCTCTTTTTGGCTTCGTAGCATAATACGTTTAGCCTATGAGACTGCTGGACAGCAGCCTCCTGAAAGGATTACAGCTCATTCTACTAGAGATGTGGCTTCCACTTGGGCCTTTAAGAATGAGGCCTCTGTTGAACAGATTTGCAAGGCTGCAACTTGGTCTTCACTTCACACTTTGTCAAAATTTTACAAATTTGACACTTTTGCTTCTTCGGAGGCTGTTTTTGGGAGAAAGGTTCTACAGGCAGTGGTTCCTTCCGTGTAAAGATCCTGCCTGTCCCTCCCGTCATCCGTGTACTTTTAGCTTTGGTATTGGTATCCCATAAGTAATGGATGACCCGTGGACTGACTACACTTAACAGGAGAAAATATAATTTATGCTTACCTGATAAATTCATTTCTCCTGTAGTGTAGTCAGTCCACGGCCCGCCCTGTTTTTTACGGCAGGTCTAAATTTTAATTAAACTCCAGTCACCACTGCACCCTATAGTTTCTCCTTTCTCGTATGGTTTCGGTCGAATGACTGGATATGACGTAGAGGGGAGGAGCTATATAGCAGCTCTGCTTGGGTGATCCTCTTGCACTTCCTGTTAGGGAGGAGTTATAATCCCATAAGTAATGGATGACCCGTGGACTGACTACACTACAGGAGAAATGAATTTATCAGGTAACCATAAATTATATTTTTTATTTTCTCACATTCTATAACTGATGAAAGCAAATATATGAGCTAGTCACATTGCTATGTTAAAAGTTTCATTTTTATACCATATACACTTACTATTGTGCTCGTGCCACAAATCTTCTACAGGTGTATAATCTGGGGACCGGAGTTGGCTATTCTGTGCTTCAGATGGTTAAAGCCATGGAGAAAGCTTCTGGAAAAGAGGTGGGTGTGTCCTCAAAGGCGCTACTTGAATACACACTGTACCTGTGCAGCCCTTGACAAATACCCTGTCTTCCTATCAGATGTGACATGAAATATTCTTGTCTCCAGATACGATATAAAATAGCTGAGCGCAGAGAAGGTGACATTGCTACATGCTATGCTAATCCTGCACTAGCTGAAGCTGAACTTGGCTGGAAAGCAGACTATGGACTTGACAGAATGTGTGAGTATGAAACTATGAGAAAGGTGGAAGGGACCACATGTGATATCTCACGCAAAACCTTAACAACCCAAAATATTGTCTATATAGTCATACAGCTGTATATACACGCTAGTACACTTCCAGTTAAAGGGACATGTAAGTTCTAACATTGTTATGGACATTTTTTGTTGAAATGCAGGACTTTTGTCAAAGCTAGTACTTCATCAGTCTCTGGAAAGTACAGCTTTTTTCAAGTGTTTTTCACTGCCTTCAAGAGTATTGTGCTCATCCCAGCTCTTGATTGGCTGCAGGCACACTTACAGGCTATATTACATTGCTTCCCTTATATGCAGATCATAATGTCTCTAACTACCTTTCCTCTATGGAGATTGTCAATACCCTTCAATGCATATAAATATACAGTTCTTTCATATTATCATGGTGTCATTCTATATTTTGAGTATAAAGCAGGGACCAAAGTGACAAAACATCTAATTGACCAAAGGGACTTCTTACACAAGTGACAGGCAAGAGTTTAAAGAGACAAAATGCTGGGTACAACTAGAGTAACATGATTACAAGTCACCATGCTATTGTTTCTTCTATTGTACCTGCAGCTCTCTTTAAAGCCATTCTCTTATTTTAACCCTTTACAGAAACCAGTTGGTACTGGGCACCACCATCTTGTTGTGTGTATTGTTGCACCCAGTGACAGAAGCAGTGTTTTCACAAATCTGTGTTATTTTTGACAGCTGTAGCTTGCACTGCCGAAACCAGAGTTTTTACATGTTTGCATTTTATTTCCTCTCACAATTTTTAAAAGTTACATGACAAATATAAAAATCCCATCAGGAATACTACAGAGCAGTGAAGCCATTGCAAAACACATACAGCTCATGTTCTGTATTGTACACTTTAAACTGAAGTGTACAATAAGGCTTGTCAAGAATACAACAATAATATTGATCTGTGAGTGCACATAACTTCACTAACCAGAACTTGTAAAGGGTTAAAAGAAGAGTGACTTTAAAGAGAGCTGTAGACACAAGAGGATAAAGATTAGCACAAGTCCCTCTTGTCAGGTATATTAAAAAATAAAAAGCGAAGGCCACAGAGTTAATTGAACTGGAAAAATACAACCTAGGGAACAAAGATTTTCATTGAAATTCAATTAATATGGGAACAATATTTAAGGCCCAAATAACACCAAACAACCATCGACTAACATTACCACTAATAGACTTCACCCTTAGTTTGGCCCTGTCCCCTCGACAATTTGGTTTCAGCTAAGAAAATCAAAGCTTTCTGTCAACTTGTTCCTTTACTGTTAGAAGCATAAAAACACAATGTATGCTTACCTGATAAATGTATTTCTTTCTTGACACGATGAGTCCACAGATCATCATTAATTACTGTTGGGAATATCACTCCTGGCCAGCAGGAGGAGGCAAAGAGCACCACAAGAAACTGTTAAGTATCACTTCCCTTCCCACAACCCCCAGTCAATCGACCGAAGGAAAAGGAGAGAAAGGAAACACAAGGTGCAGAGGTGCCTGAAGTCTATATATACAAACTGTCTGCGGGCAGTGGACTCATCTTGTCAAGAAAGAATTTTATCAGGTAAGCATAAATCTTGTTTTCTTTCTAATGACACGATGAGTCCACGGATCATCATTAATTACTGTTGGGAATCAATACCCAAGCTAGAGGACACAGATAATAAGGGAGGGCAAGACAGGTAACCTAAACAGAAGGCACCACTGCTTGCAAAATCTTTCTCCCAAAGAAACCTCATCCGAGGCAAAAGTATTACTTTTGGAAAAAGTATGCAGAGAAGACCAATTTGCAGCCAGCAAAATTGTGCCACAGAAGCTTAATTTGTTGAAGCCCAGGAAGAGGAAACAGCCCTCGTAGAATGAGCTGTTAATCTCCCAGGAAGCTGCTGTCCAGCAGTCTCATAAGACAACCAAAATATACTTCTCAACCCGAGAAAAAGAGAAGAATCTGTAGCCTTCTGACCCTTGTGTTTCCCAGAGAAAAAAACAAGGCAGAATACTGGGTAAAAAACTTAGTCGCCTGTATGAAGAATTTCAAAGCACGCACAACATACAGGTAGGATTAGGACATAGAGAAGGAACAATAATTTCCTGATTAAAATTCCTGTCCGAAACATCTTTTAGGAAGAAAACCTTACTTAGTACAAAACCCCACCTTATCATATAAGATAAGGAGAATCACACTGCAGAGCCGAGAGTTCTGATACTCTCCGAGCAGAAGAGATAGCAACAAGAAACAAACCTAGCTGACAAACCCTTCTCCAGGCCATCCTGAAAAGAGGGGAAAATTCAAGGAATCCGGACTCTACTCCAGGAGACACCCATGGATTCACACCCAAAAAAGATATTTGAGAATCCTCCTAAAAAACGTTCTGTGAGCCCGCACCATGGTCTTAATGACCAATTTCAGAAAAACCACTCAGCTTTTAGAGAAACAGAGTTTGATGAAGGAAGAGACCCTGATTCAGAAGGTCCTTCCTCAGAGGCAGCCTCCAAGGTGGGAGAGACATCTCCAGTAGATCTGCACACCAGATCCTGCAAGGCAACGCAGGGGCTAATAGACTCACTGACACTCCCTACTGTGTTATACGAGTTATGACTCGTAGATGGAGAGCAAACGGATGAACCAGGTAAGTCAGTCTGAAATCCCAAAGGACCGACAAAGCATCTATCAGAGCGGCCTGAGGATCCCTAGACCGTACCCTAGAAGCTTGGCATTTAGCTGAGATGCCATCAGATCCAACTCCGGCATCCCCCTCTTGAGGAATAAACTAGAGAACACCTCCGAAAGAAGTTCTCACTCCCCAGGATGAAGTAACAGTTCATGACAGACAGCAACAGTGAACTTGTACCCACTGAACAATCCCATTCACCTCCTACATGGCTAAGGAACTCCTAGTTCCTTTCCTTTCGTCTGACTGGGACCAAACCAAGGACGGCTAAGACCAATTCAGAGCATTGTAAATCTGTCTCCATCCAATATGAAAAGGAGGAAAGCAGACACTCAGAGTGCATCCTCCCTGCACCTAAAAGTGAATACCAGACTGCTTCCCAGCCCAGCAGGTTGGCGTCCGTGGTCACATAACCCAGGAATGTCTCCAGAAACATGCGCACTGAGACAGATACTCCTGAAAACCACTATGTGAGAAAAATCTTTTGACGACTGATCTAGATCCATCCTCTGAGACAGATCCAAATGATCTCCTCTTATGAAAATAACAAGGAATGATGTCCACTGAATCATCCGACCAATTTCCTCCTTCCATAAGAGACTGAAGGAAAAAAACAACTGCAGTTAGATCCAGACTCCCACCTCTGGTAGCAAGATGGCTCTATTAACCGGACCAGTAAAGCTTGCCGTTGGTCGGACAAGAGACTGCGGAGAGGGAAAAATCCTTGATTGTCTGCCCTCTGTTAGGAATCTTTTCCAAGATAGAGAACCTAATAATAAGGTCCCAAAAAAAAATAAATCACCCTTGAATTGAAGATCGAACAAGAAAACTCTCCTCCAGATTAATTTCCCCTCCATGGGAAAATAGATTGGACAAGATTTTCTGAAAGAGAATTTGTTCAAAGTAAGGATGACACCTGAACCCTATATTGTCCAGAAAGCACCCTTGCACGACCCCAGGACCTAAAAGTCCTACTAGGAAGACGAAACTTAGAAACTTGAGAAGATCCCGATCACAAATACACATGCTTCAGGTCTATGTTTGGTCTGAATATGCCCTCTGAACAAAAAAAGAATGGATACTACATTGAAGGTCAGAACCTGAGAAAACTTGAGGTAAATACCTAGATCCCGTTACCAGATTGGAACGATCACCCCCAGAGAGACAAGTCCTAAACTCAATTCAAGCAAAGTCTCTCATCATACCTGGATTGCAGAAACTCAGGAGAAATCTGCCCTTGGGAGGGACACTTAGATTGGACTCCAAAAACATGGACTGACACTGCATAAAGAGGAAAGAAGGAAAATTTTCCTTTTAGTCTTACTCTCTTGACGTGTGGTAGAAAAAAAACACATATAGTCAGAGGATAATTCTACCAGACCGAGCCCAAACAAGGTCTTATCCTTGAAAAAGAAAACGCTAGAAGCGTGGATTTGGAGTAAACATAAAAATTGAAAAGGCTTCTCAGCTGACCAAAATGTCAGCCACAATGCCCGGCGGGCTAGCACAGTAAGTCTAATAAGACAAGGCATTGCTCTAAACGGACAATAGAACCTCCACCTTCTTTTCCATGGATCCTTAAGGGAGCCGCTACCCATATAGGGATCGAAGTTCTCTGAGCCTAGTAGAAAAGCTCCCTTCTACTCAGGGTACCGTGCATTATAATGGGGTCAGTGATAGGAAAAACCCTTTAAAGGACGGAGGACAGGGAGATGGTATCCCTAGCTTCTCCTGTGACAATATCCCAGGCAATCTCAGACAAAGTTCACATAACTCTCAAAGGTTGACAACGACCAGGGATCTGTCGTCCAAGTAGCCAAAACCTCCTTTAAAACTACATGAGGTGATAAAGCATACATCTGAATGATATGACTTCAGCGTCAGATGAAGGAATTAAATTGTCCAAATCTGAGAATTAACCCTCAGAAACCTACCGGCGAAAACTCGCCAGGACAGAAGAGAGCCACCAGCGTAGTAAAATATGGAGCAGAAACCTTACAATCTGAATTATAACAAATCCTCTTGCATATTTCCTGAAATAAAGAAAAACCAGACAAAACCGCAGATATTGCAGAGGATACTTGAGCTGCAAAATCTCGAAGCAAACATACTCCTCCTGGAGATTTAGAGGAACCGCAGGGCACTGCATGGGACGCCAAAAAGGTTTGGAACATAAAAGGAGAAAGCTGTGGCATTGCCTAAACAGCATCATCCTGGGAGACATAAGGCTCATATTGAACAGTACCATCAAAAGTTCAACTGACAAGGTGGTCTAAAACTGTCTAACTTTCTTCTTAGAGGAAAAAACTCCAGGGACGATACCCTTTAGTATTTTCAAACTGTCACAGGGACAATTTTATAGGTTAGTGTTTTGATTTTAAAGGGACATAAAAAAAAAAAATATATATATATATATATATATATATATATAAAAACTGCAATACTTTCATTATTTATTTTGACCCCTTTTCCTGTAATTCCTTTCTGAAATTGTGAGCTTTTCAGTTCCTATCAGAAATGTAAGTGTAGAACACTGTTATTCCACACAGCCATTGGCTGCACACTCAATTGACGTATTTATAACTGTCCTTAATTGGCCAAAGCAGAGAAGTTAACCTAAGTTACAACATGGCAGCTCCCATTGTTTTATACACATTTTACACTTTTGTCACTAAACAGCTAATAAAAATACATCTACGTTATTCTCAGACTAATCTTTTCTTTGACTGCATCATTCTATCTAGCATTTAGTGTTTCATGTCCCTTTAAGCACTTATTTATTGTTTAACAACTCCATGTAGTAACCTATGTCCCTTTAAGTCTATGAAAAGATTAAATGTGTTGTTTTGTTTAAATCTTTTGTATGCCTTTCTGTGTGATGCTTCTTGATGTGCTTGGTGCAGTAGTTTGTTTTGTATTGGTGGGTGTATAGCTTTGTGCCACTTGTAAGTAGAAATTTCCAGCTTTCGGTTCATTTCTGCCTATGTGATATAAAACAGTTTAGGCTTAGTTTGAAGAGTCTGGACTTTTGTGCAGATAAAGAAAGAAGATAGTGATACCTTTTTACTATTTGCTATTCCTGCAAGGGCTAACCTTTGTTAGAGCTACTTACAGTTTGTTTGGCCCTCCACATACAGGATTAAAGAAGCTTGTCCATGCGTACCATGGTTTCTCTAGTTAGTCCGGTCCTAATACAACAGGGGCATAAACATCTTATTTGATGCAAGCTTGGGGAAGTGTTTGGTGCACTGCACCCCCATCCCTATCATCTAATTAATTTCATGCAGGTGCTTTATGTGCTGTTCTTCATCAGTTTTGTGATTGGTACATCGGTTTTCTGTAGGTAGGTGCTTCCTATGCATAATCTTACATTAGATTAGAGACAATCAGCTAGGGATGCAACTTTTCTAAATGTTAGTAAGCTATTGTCAGGGATTCTGAGCATTTTTTGGGCTATTTTCTTTCACTCATACTCTGCAAATAAGCACACAAGCTAGCACTGGACATTTTATTGTTCTTATTATTATCATTTATTTGTAGAGCAGCACTAATACATTTTAGGCTCATTCTAGAAACACTGTGCGGTTTTACTATGGCACAGGAATAAGGATTTGTACAGGCCCTTTAGGATCATGCCCAGTATTAAAACTTTTGGTTGTAGTTACTATAACGTATGGTACTTGTTCTGGTGAGTTAGTACATTCTTTTATATAGACTCTGCTAAATTAGATTGCAAGACTTTCCCCAAACCTTTTGGGAGAAGAACCTATCATTTTGCAGGGTTTACTTAAACAAGACTTTTTTTTTTTATACCCTTGTATTCTATGTTGAAGACTATGGGTCCTTAATTGTTTTGTTGCAGTTCTTTTTTGAGATCTACATGTTTTCTGCCTGTCGGCGGGAAAGAGACTTTAACCTCAATTCATATGTCTTTAAACTTTATGGGATAGTAAAGTAAAAATTAAGAATTCATATAGAGTATGCAATGTTAAACAACTTTTCACTTATAATTTTTGTTCTTTTGGCATCCATTGTTGAAGAGTAAAGCTAGGTAGACTGATAGCTGCAAATACTGCTGCCACAAAATGACACACATTCCTAAGCTCCTATGTATAACATTGCACTCTCTTGAACTCACTTAGGATTATACTTTTAACAAAGGATACAAAAAACAAAGCAAATTAGATTATATTGGAAAGTTGTTTAAAATTGCATGCTCTATTTATTTTTAATCATAAGTTTCGTTTTGACTTTGCTGTCCCCTTTTAAGTGTTTTTTTGATTGCGGTTCCTCTAGGGCTGTTCTTCCTGGGTTTTCTATTTTGGGGGAAGCGAATGTTAAGTTACTGAACTGATTTGAAAAGGTTCTGGGTTTTCTAGATGGAATCCATTTAAATCACTTGCCTTGATACTGTGTTATTTAATTAGATCTGTATATTGCCTCTTGTCATATTTTTATCAATCCAGATAGATTCAAATCCTTTGGGTTTCGAGTGGAACAGATACATTTTTCTAGCCTGACTACAGCTTCGCTGGTCTTTTCAGTAGCCCTTGCTACTCTGCTAGCTAGATCAAATTCCAGTGTATCTTCGTAACCCATTATCTGGATTTTATACTGGAAAGGCTTCATCAGACGATTAATACTTTTATGGTGCTTTAAAGGGACATTTTACCCTAAATTTTTCTTCCCTTCTAATTTGTTCCCAATGATCCATTTTTATTTTTTTACAATTAGTTCCTTTGCCTTTATATTGGCATTTGAATAGCTGATTTTGCTAGTGGTATCCCTACCTATAATGAAAGTTTGTATACATAAAGGGACAGTCTACACCACTATTTGTTTTAAAGATATACCATCCCTTTATTACCCATTCCCTAGTTTTGCATAACCAACACAGTTATATTAATACACTTTTTACCTCTGATTATCTAAGCCTCTGCAAACTGCCCCTTATCAGTTCTTTTGACAGACTTGCATTTTAGCCAATCAGAGCTGGCTCCTAGGAACTCCTCGTGCATGAGCACAATGTTTTCTATATGAAACACATGAACACTCTCTAGTGGTGAAAAACTGTCATGCCCTGAGCTAAGAAGCGGCCTTTGAGGGTTTAGAAAACAAATTATGCTTACCAGATAATTTCCTTTCCATCTGTGTAAGGAGAGTCCATAACTTCATTACTTATTTGTGGGAATACTGAACCTGGCCACCAGGAGGATGCAAAGACGCACCAGCCAAAGGCTTAAATACCTCCCCCCAGTCATTCTGCCGAGGGAACAACGAACAGTAGGAGAAATATCAGGGTATAAATGGTGCCATAAGAACAAACAAAGATTCTGGTCCGCCCAATGGAGAAAACTGGCAGGGGCCGTGGAGTCTCCTCATACAGATGGAAAGGAAATTATCTGGTATCTTGTTTTCCATCTTAATATGAGGAGAGTCCACAGCTTCATTCCTTACTTGTGGGAAACATATACCCAAGCTCTAGAGGACACTGAATGAAACGGGAGAGTAAAAAGAGAGGTGGACCCTATTCCGAGGGCATCACAGTCTGCAAAACCTTTCTCCCAAAAGATGCTTCAGCCGCAGCAAAAACTTCAAACTTGTAAAAATTTTAAAAGGTATGTAAGGGAGGACCAGGTAGCTGCCTTACAAATCTGCTCCATAGATGCCTCATTCTTGAAGGCCGAAGAGGAAGCCACTGCTCTAGTAGAATGAGCCTTAATTCTCTGAGGAGGCTTATGTCCCGCTGTCTCGAAAGCTAAGCAAATAATGCTCCTCAACCAAAAAGACAAGGAAGTGGACTAGGCTTTCTGCCCCTTACACTTCCCAGAATAGACCACAAACAAGGAAGAGTTTGTCTAAACTCCTTAGTTGCTTGAAGATAGAACTTCAAGGCCCGAACCAACATCCAAATTATGAAGTAACCGCTCCTTCGAAGAAGGGCTAGGACACAAGGAAGGAACAAAATCTCCTGATTGATGTTACAATGAGAAACAACCTTAAGTAGAAAACCTAACCCAGTACAAAGCACAGCCTTATCAGCATGGAATACTAGGTAAGGGGGCTCACATTGCAAGGCCATCTCAGAAACTCTGCGTGCCGAGGCAATAGCCAGTAAAAAGAGAACCTTCCAAGACAATTTAATGTCAAGTCTGTGCATAGGCTCAAACGGAGCCCTCTGCAACACCTTAAGAACAAGATTTAAACTCCAAAGAGGAGCACTAGTTCGAAACACAGGTCTGATTCTAGACAGAGCCTGAATAAAAGACTGGACGTTTGAAAGCTCAGCGAGCTTCTTGTGCAGCAAAACAGGGCTGAAATCTGTCCCTTAAGAGAGCTAGCCGAAAGGCCCTTCTCCAGACCATCCTGGAGAAAAGAAAGAATCCTGGAAACCCTGACCTTATGCCACGCTCTTCGCACAAGAATAAGTAGGTCCTTCACACCTTATGATAGATGTGACGAGTAACCGGCTTTGGGGCTTGAATGAGAGTATCAATAACACACTCAGAAAACCTCTCTTGTCTAGGACTAAGCGTTCAATCTCCACGCAGTCAGCCTCAGAGAATCTAGATTTTGATGAACAAAAAGGACCCTGTACCAGCAGTTCCCTGCGACAAGGTAACCTCTATGGAGGAGATGACATCCCTACCAGATCCGCGAACCACATCCTTTGCGGCCACGATGGAGCAATCGGTATCACCGACTCCTGCTTGATGCAGGCCACTACACGAGGAAGGAGTGGTAACGGTGGGAAAAGGGAGTTTAGCCTGAACCTCTAAGGCACTGCTAATGCATCTATTAGCTCTGAAGATCACTGGACCTCGACCCATATCTGGGTAGCTTGGTATTGAGACGAGATGCCATGAGATCTCTGGTGTCCCCCACCTGTTGCATATCTCCACAAACACTTTGGGGTGGAGAGACCATTCCCCCGGATGGAAGATTGTCTGCTGAGGAAATCCGCTTCCCAGTTGTCCACACCCGGAATGTGGATCGCTGACAGTGAACAGCTTCAGAATACGAGATACTTCCCTCATTGCTTGGGATCTTCTCGTCCCCCCACCGATGGTTGATGTAAGCCACCGAGGTTATGTTGTCCGATTTGAAATCTTATAAACTGGGTTGAACCCAGAAGGGGCCAAGCCTTCAGAGCATTGAAAATCGCTCGAAGTTCCAAGATGTTTATCAGGAGCAGGGATTCCTCTCGAGTCCACAGGCCCTGTGCCTTCCTGGCACCCCAAACAGCTCCCCATCCTGAGAGACTCGCGGCCGTAGTCACAATCTCCCAAGATGGTCTCAAGAAGGACGTCCCTTGGGACAGATGCTCTGGAGAAAGCCACCAGGATAGAGATTCTCTCGACCGGCTGGCCAGAGAAATCTGTTGAGACAGATCTGAATGATTGCCGTTCCACTGTCTCAGCATGCACAGCTGAAGAGGTCTGAGATGGAATCTGGCAAAGATACTCATGGTGTACTGCATGGACATCATCCCAATTACCTCCATACACCGAGCCACAGATGGCCTGAAGGAGGTCTGGAGGGCAAGACAACTGGAAGTTAGCGTGTAACTACTCTGGTCTGTAAGAAATATCCTCAGACATGGAGTCTATTATCATACCCAGGAACTCCACCTTGGTACTGGGAATAGGAGAACTATTTTCTAAGTTTATCTTCTATCCATGAGATCGAAGAAGAGCTTTCGAATGGTCTTCTGCCAGATGACAGGACGGTGCTTGAACCAAAATGTTGTGTAAGTACGGCACCACTGCAATCCCTCTGGTTCTGGCTACTGCGAGCAGAGCACCTAGAACCTTCGTAAAAACTCCTGGAGCCGTAGCAAGACCAAACGGAAGAGCATTGAACTGAAAGTGCTGGTCCAGGAACGCAAATCTTAGGAATTTGTAGTGTTCCTTGTGTATAGGGACGTGAAGGTAGGCATCCTTCAGGTCTATCGTGGTCATAAATTGTCCTTCCTGGACTAAAGGAAGAATGGACCTTATTGTCTCCATCTTGAATGAGGGGACAGACAGGAATTTGTTTAAACACTTTAGGTCCAGAATCGGACGAAAAGTGCCCTCTTTCTTTATTACCACAAACAGATTTGAGTAGTATCCCAGACCTCTGTCCGCTGGAGGGACCGGTACAATGACCCCCAGGGCGGAGAGATCCCTCACACACCCTATAAAGGCCTCTCTCTTTTCTGGCCTTGAAGACAGGTTTGATAAGAGGAATCTGCCCCTGGGAGGATGAGACTTGAAACCTATCCTGTATCCCTGAGCGATGATCTCCAATACCCAGTGGTCTTGCACGTCCCCAAACTAAGCTTCTGAAACGAGTGACAGTCTGCCCCCTACCAGATCCGAAGCCAGATCGGGGGCCGCCCCTTCATGCCAACTTTGACTTGGCAGGATTTTTATTCTGCTTGGATTTATTCCAGGACATAGGAGGCTTCCAAGTTCCCTTTGTCCGAATGAAAGGAGCGAAAATTAGGACCTTGTCCCTTAGGCTTGTAATTCTTATCCTGCTGTAAAAGGCACCTTTGCCTCCAGTTACCGTGGATATGATAGAATCCAGACCTGGGCCAAAAAGAATCTTTCCCTTCAATGGGAGGGAAAGAAGTCTAGACTTCGAAGACATGGCCGCAGACCAGGACTTCAGCCAAAGTGTCCTACGGGGCTAGCACAGAAAAACCTGAAGCCTTGGCGTTCCAGCAAATAATCTGCATATTTGCGTCACAAATAAAAGAATTAGTTACCCTTAAGGCCCTAATTCTTTCCAGGATTGTGTCGAGCGGACCCTCCATCTTGATCAACTCGGATAAGTAGCCGCTCCCGCAACAACAGCCGCTGATGGTTGAAACAAATATCCTGTATGCTTAAATTTTTTTTTTTTCCAGCTTCTTATCCATGGGCTCTTTAAACGACAAACTATCCTCAAGAGGGATAGTAGTACATTTAGCAAGCGTGGAGATGGCTCCGTCTACCTTGGGGACGGAACCCCACAACTCTAACGGAGTCCGGAACTGGGAACAATTTCTTAAAGGAAGAAGGGGAAAAAGAAGAACCGACTCTTTCCCATTCATTCTTAATAATGTTCGCCATCTTTACGGGAACCGGGAAAGTCTGTGGTACAACCCTGTCTTCGTAGACCTTATCTAATTTAGGAATGCAAGGTACCTCAGGTAATTAGGTTCTGGAACCTCTAAAGTAGCCAACACCTCCTTTAGCAGAAAGCGTAAGTGTTCAATCCTAAATCTAAAGTCTGGTTCCTCCACAGCTGGAGGCTTAGAGGCAGCAGATTCTGGCCCAGAAAGAGCATCCTCTGAAGTATCAGAGGCGTCTTCATCATCGGATAATCTTGTATCAGAGCATTCCAATAAGTTAGTAGATGACCCCTGGGAAGGATAGCAATATTTAACCTTTCGCTTGTGCTTAGCAGGGCGAGGTAAAGCACTAAAGGCCGCAGACACTGCCGCCTGTAACTGTTCAGTAAAGTCTGGCGGTAAAAGGGCCCCTCCAAATGGAGGCATAAAAGTGCTACTGGAAGCTGCATGTGTATTGGGAGATGAATGTAGGGTGCGCACCTCACGGGAAGGAGACTCCTCAGAGGTTGAAGGCTCAGTAGTACTAAACATATTAGCTTTCTTTGATAAGATTACTTTATCAAGGCAAATGGAACATAATTGAGCAGGCGGGTATACCATGGCCTCCTCACAATATAGACAGGCATTAGCTGTAGGTAAAGAGGGAGTACCCTCTAACGTATCAGCTCTCCATAGCTTGCGCTTATAAAAAGGACTAACGATAAAGATGAATGGCACCTTTTATTCCACCAATGGCTGGGGCACTCACCACCTCCTATGACCCAGGCCCAAGGGAGAAACCGCTTTGTCACCGCACGGTCAGAAAGAAGAATCACTGTGATATCCCGGTCATGTGGTGCGCCATGCAGGACCGTCCCTGTACCACCAAAAGCGCACCAAGCCTAAAGGGCTGCGCAGCGCTAAAGTGAAAATAAAAACCTGTACGTTCCAACATCTGCCTGAGCCACATCTTACTCATGTCACAGCATAAACACAATATTAAAAATATGATAAATCCTCCCTGTTCAATAATCCTCTTCCAGAGATATTAATCCTTGATTCCATTCAGATAAAAGGAGTCCCACTGTGACCCTGTCTTCTTGCGTTATCATGTGTGTATAAATAAATGAAACAATCTTACCGGAATCTATGCCATGAAACAGGAACACAGCCTCTCAAGTTTGACAGTCTTGTAGCATCGCTCCTGACATGGACTTGAGTGATAGAAGCAGGCAGTGAAACTCTTCAACACTGATTGCTTAGGAGCTGTTAATACAAGTCTGGATGGGTTTGCAGAAAGACTCTCCCTGCATCTCCAGACTCTAACATTCGCCAATCGCTGACAAGACTACTTAAAAGTCCAGTTCCATTCCGAAGAGTACTACCCTCCATAAGGAACTACTCCCTATCTCTCTGACACTTCTCTGCCAACCTCCTGTGACGAAAGGCAAAGAATGACTAGGGGAAGTGGAGGAGGTATTTAAGCCTTTGGCTGGGGTGTCTTTGCCTCCTCCTGGTTCAGTATTCCCACAAGTAAGTAATGAAGCTGTGGACTCTCCTCATATTAAGATGGAAATTAGCATATGAACCTCCTAGATTTAGCTTTCAACTAAGAATACCAAGAGAACAAAGCAAAATTGGTGATAGAATTAAATTGGAAAACGGTTAAAAATTACATGCCCTATCTGAATAAAAGCATAGTATAAAATAATACTCTTAAAAACAGGGGCACATTAAAGTCTACAAAGATGCTTATTTTTTTAAAAATACTTACCTTTGCGTTATGGTAGGCATAACGCCGATCCTCCACCCGCATCTGCTGCTTTCATTAGTTGGTAGGAAAATAACTTCAATTTGTATTTTCCATTCTGTTTTTTTAGTAAGTGTGCACTCTAGGCAAGAATCCCCCCCCCCCCCCGCTAGTGTTTTTATTAGGAACCAGGAAGGAGTTGCCTTAAAGGGACAATCTAGTCCAAAATAAACTTTAATTATTCAGATAGCTTGTGTAATTTCAATTTTTTTTTTCTCCAATCTTACTTTTAACACCAATTTTGCTTTGTTCTTTTGGTATTCTTAGTTGAAGCTAAACCTAGGAGGTTCATATGCTAATTTCTTAGCCCTTAAAGGCCGCCTCTTATCTGAATGCATTTTGACAGTTTTACACCACTAGAGGGTGTTAGTTCATGTGTGCCATATAGACAACACTGTGCTCACGCACGTGGAGTTACCTAGGAGTCTGCACTGATTGGCTAAAATGCAAGCCTGTCAAAAGAACTGAAAAGGGGAGCAGTTTGCAGAGGCTTAGATACAAGATAATCAGAGGTAAAAAGTGTATTAATATAAGTGTTGGTTATGAAAAACTAGAGAATGGGTAAATAAAGGGATTATCTATCTTTTAAAATAAAACTCTGGTGTAGACTTTCCTTTTAATAGATTTATTTATAGGTTAAAAAAAGCAGATATCTACAGCCATCTAGAGCTGCAACAACTAATCAATGTAATCGATAATAATAGATTATGAAAATAGTTGTTTACGAATCTCATAATCTATTAGTTGGTTTGCAATTAGTTGGTCTGTGCACAGCACCAGCTGTTTCACTCCAATAAGCTCTTGCACATGGTATTGTGTTTTATGGTTATGTCCTTAGCCTAAAGGACGTCTACAGATTTTTACTTTTCAGTTTTTTAGGACACTATAGCTTTATAACTACTCCTGGCTTATGTGCAACCCAAAAATAATAGGAGTCATCATAATAGGATTGTTTATATTAAATCAGGTGATTTGGGACTATGCTTTGCATGATATTGTGCCGAGCTTGTTATTTACACCTAGCCATAGATTGGTGGGAGTTATTTGAATTGATGTGCACTATTATCCGTTTGCACAATTATTAGCGGATCGCTTGCTATTGCTGATTATATGTACTGTATAGATAAATGTGTAAGGCTTTGTCCTGATAGATATATATAGTCCTTAGTGCTTTTGACTTTTCTTGTTTTTCTATATTTTTAATTAATTGTAATATGTACCAAATTCAAACTGTGAGAGAGAGTGAGCATTATTTCACCATATCATATATATAGCCTTTTTCTGAATTGATTAAATGAGTTTGTATATATCACAGCAGTGCACAGACAACATACTAACAAAGTTCGACCATGTTGTCATTTTTGCATTTCAATGCAGTTTCTGAAAGCGTGAATAACAGAATGTTATTAACAGTGATAGAACTAGAACAAGGTAGACTCTTTTGAAACTTCTTTTTGTGCGTTATTGTAAAAATGTGTTCTGCTGCCGGTTAAAAAAAAATTGGTCAAACAGTTGTGTTAAAGGGACACTAAAACCAATTTTTTTTTCATTCATGATTCAGAGCATGCAATTTTAAGCAACTTTCTAATTTACTCCTATTATCAATTTGTCT
This sequence comes from Bombina bombina, assembly GCF_027579735.1. Taxonomy (NCBI): domain Eukaryota; kingdom Metazoa; phylum Chordata; class Amphibia; order Anura; family Bombinatoridae; genus Bombina; species Bombina bombina. Next base: position 627,483,947 of record NC_069501.1, read on the forward strand.
GCATTCTCTTGCTATCTTTATTTGAAAAGCAAGAATGTAAGTTTAGAAGCCGGACCATTTTTGGTTCACAACCTGGGTTGTGCTTGCCGATTGGTGGCTAAATGCTCCCACAATTAAACGAGTGCTGTCCAGGGTTCTAAACCAAAAATTAGCTGGCTCCTGCTTAGATGCCTTTTTTTTTCTCTTCAAATAAAGATATCAAGAGAAAGAAGTAAATTAGAAAGTTGCTTAATATTACATGCTCTATCTAAATCATGAAAGAAAAAAAATGTGGGTTTAGTGTCCCTTTAATGTTAAGTTTTAGTCTGAAGTTTATATTTGTAACACTAAGTATGTGGATTTTATTTTAAATAAATCGGCCGATTAATTGATTATGAAAATAATCATTAGTTGCAGCCCTACAGCCATCCCTTAGACTCACTTCTGTTGAATTCTAATCATAAATTTTCTTTCTAGGTGAGGATCTGTGGCGCTGGCAATCCCAGAATCCCTCGGGCTTCAGTAAAGAACCATAAGCAAGCACTGGACAAATTCTTGTCAGGATCAATGATGCAGCTTCCTCAGTTATTTTGGGGGTCTAGATTGTTAAACATTGCCATTAATATTATGGGGTAGAGCGCAATATGTACTGCACATTATATTTTCCACCAATTGAAATAAACCTCAGGTCTTACCTCATATTGGATCAACAATGTATCCGTAAAAACTCCTACCTCACTTGTCTTTTGATTTGCAAATGACAAGCTCTGATTCAGAGAGAAAGGAGGAGACCTTGTATTTAGTAAAAAATTAAAATATCTGGGGGAGGCTCACTATTACTAAATGCTGAGACTATTCCGTTATAATATCCAGATTGTCTAAATACAATATTTTAAGGAGACTTGAAAATGAAATATTTGATACCGCTTAATTTATGATGCTTCTTTTAAAATATTTTTCTTTTGTAATTTACACTTTCTATTAAATGGTGATATGAATAAAAAAAGTTTCTTTTCATTCTTGCTATAAAATAATTTGATACAAGAGCAGAGAGTTATGTGTAGGAATTCAGACAACTAAGAATTGTGGGTAAAGAGGCTTCAAATCCCTCAAACCTCAGCTTCCTGAATGATTAGTATCAGATTAATAAAGCAACTTCTTGTCAGCGAGAAGATAACACAAGAATACAGAGGATCAAGCCGGTGTGTTTATTATACAGCTCAACACCCCCCAGCATTAACCTCTCCCAGTCCAGAACCAGCTCGGACGTGAACACAAAATAACGCGCAAACCAATGTGATTTCAGGTTAAGTGGAACTCTGCTCTGTTCCCAACGTTCCCATTTCATATCAAATCTCGCAAATCAACAATCCAAGCAGTGGAGACAAAAGCAGAGATGTGACGGTTCTCTCTTCAGTGGAGACGAGTGCTTTTGATGGTGTGGTGGTGGGGTACCTGCTGCTGTGGTGCCTGAGCTCTGCTCCTGAGAGGACGGAGTGTTTTAAAGGTACATTCACATATCACTCACAATACTCAGCTGCTTCTCTGAGGTATATGATGGCTTCCTGGTGTCACCAGAACAACATGAAATGTAACACTAATGATGTGTGAAGCAGCAGTGATGTGATTGCCTGCAGGATGCAGGAAGAGAAGACGTGCCGAAGCAGCAGCCCCCACCTGTACCTTAAAACCGCTTCAGTCACAGCTAGGAGGACATAGATAATACTTGTATAACAAACCCTCATAGGAGCATAAGGGGAGAGGAGGAATGGAAATCCAGGGGAGGAAACACTGAGGTGAGGCTGAGTGGCACCTTGCTGCTACAGGTCACCGGTGAGTTACACTCGTGGGAGCATCTTCTCCATGAAGTCTTTCACTACGGCCATTTCCTAAGGACAAAACAAAATACCTTAAATGATGCATACAGGGGGGGCACGTAACAGAAAATTGGAAAGCAGCACACTGCCCTTACCCCCTAGATTTTTGCTTTATTAAAGGGGCCACAAAAGCCAAAGTTTTATGATTGAGATAAAAGCATGCCATTTAAAAAAATCCAACACTTCTATAGTTTTAAATTGTGCACATTCTTGTAAAACGCACACTTATCCAGATCCTACTGCGCATGTGCAAAACAGCACAGTATTTACATTTTGTGATTAGCTAATAATTGTCACGATACAGGGGGAGGGACAATTGAATTAAATTTCAAATTTGCCAGAAAATATTCTGCTGCTTATTTTAAATTCAAAATAAGTGTTATTGTATTTTATATTACTTTAAACAAGAAACATTTCTCAAAGGGGAAACAAGGAAGTACAATGCTGTACTAATGTACCTAATATATAAGAGCAAGACCTAACAGAAGACATTAGGAATTTAAAGGAAGGAAAAACTAAGAGCACAAAATGTTTCACTTTAAAGGGTGAAATGTGATGGCAGCTAGGAAGTGACACAGCACAAAGAGAGGTGAAAGGAAGCAGAGATCACACAACTGATACTGTGTAAAGCAGGGAGAACAATGAGTGGAATACAAAACACAGACTAAAACTTGTATTAGATGAAGAGGGAAACATGCAGGAAATAGCAATCACAGGATGGGAAGATGACACAGAAAAAAAATGCCCCAAAAGAATACACATTAGCAATCATTGTAACCTTACCTTACCACTTATGGACGTACTAACCATTTATAATAAAGATGTTTAACTTTATTCTGTTTGTTAAAAATTCTAGACCAGAAAAGCGATGAGTATAAAAGTGTATACTAAAGAGCTGACAAGTATATAGGTAGGTAGCTATATGTGAGTTAAAGCAATAACAATCACATCATAGATAAAATAATTTGGAAGATACCTACAGTAACAGGTTTTGGTAATAAGTGGAAACTTATGGGATATTATAGATGTTTCTCTCTGAAACATGTGGGTAGGTATTTATGATGTGACAACAGATGAACACGTTTATAAACCAATTGCATTATTTAGAGATCAGTATACTAAAGTATGTCATCTGTAAATGTTTTAAATATCTTTTCTGCTTTGGGGTTTATAACACATTTATTTTATGTTCTCTGACAAGCAGTCAGCCAGCCAGCCCTTCTACACAGTCTTTCTTTCTAAAAGTCACAGGAGGGCAGTAAAGCCAATATGAAGTTGTGCCGTCTATCCCTTTGTAAGTTGTAGCTTCGCACTCCCAGCCTCTGGTAGAGGTTTGCTTGCTTGACCATGACATGCAATGTCAAATGCACCTTTGATATGCAAGTACTTTGCCTCTAGGCCATGAGCCCGGAGCTACAACCTTCAATAACATTGAAAGCACAACGTCCTATTGTCTGTACTGCCTTGCTATGGCTTTTATAAGCAGGAGATGGCTGTAGGGTTGCCACCCGCCCCAGTTTCACCGGGACAGTCCCGGTCGGAGGCCCTGTGTTCCGGAACTAGCCTCAAATGCCCCGGGCTAAGTGCTCCCCTGGCGCAGCAGTGACTCGAGCACAGACTTTGCAAAAAATAAACTGGCCAGAGGAGCGCAGTTATGTGATGTCTGAGCAGGTCTGACGTAATATGATCATGAGGTTTGTAAGCTAAGCCTAGAGCATCGAGGTATTTGTAGTGCTCAATACTTCCTCTTTCCGTCTCTTCCTGAAATTGCAAGGTAATGTGCTTTAGGCTGCTGGATGTTTTATGATTAAAAAAATCACATGGTGCTGTTTACTATAAACGCTAAGCAAATCACATGGTGCTGTTTACTATAAACGCTAAGCGTCCTATATTGGTAAGGGAACAGTTTTTTTTCTTTCTTTCTTATGCATATATGCTTAGTGTTCTTAATGGTATGTGTTACAGTAGATCATATAAGAATTATATCCAAAGCTGATTTACCAGGGTTTGGTTATTTTAAACAATTGAAGAATCTTCATAGAAGAAGTAATCTGACGGTTGACCTAATCCAAAATTTCACTTACAGTAAGTGGCATTGCGTTAAATCAAACGGGTAAAAAAACGGTTGAATTATTAAGTTACAAACCAAAGAGGGCATCAATATATAATGATAATATGCTGCAGCCATGTTTGAAAGGTACAATGTTTGTTTGTATGTATATATATCTATCTATCTATCTATCTATATATATATATATCTCTCTATCTATCTATCTATCTATCTATCTATCTATATATATATATATATATATCTATCATATTTTTCCAAGAAAAAAAAATCTGTATTGTGTTTTCTGTAGCAATAACTTTTAACATACAAGCGGTCCATATATATATTATATATATAAAATATATTATATATAATAAAAATTGATTTCATAACAAATTTGAGGCCTCAAGAAGCCATGCCCCCAAGCCACTCCCCTCCACTTAAAAAGTGTCCAGGAATTTTCTGGACAAAAGGTGGCAACCCTACATGGCTGGTTGCTTGTCACAAATCACTAAATCAGATTTTAAAATAAATGTGTTTTAAATAACTTCTGCTTTGGGGTTTATTACAGAAAACTTCAAAGTGACTGTGAACAAAGGTTATTTTGAGCCCTGAAATCGTTGGGGGAAAAAAAAGTATATTGGTACCTTTTACTTTATAGCAAGATTGTGCCTGAAAGGATTAAAAAAAGTGAGACCTTTAAAACCGTTACAAAATGTTTATTATATATTTATAAGCAAACAATGAGATTAGATTACAAATAAAATTAATCTCAATATCCCTTCCTCTCCTTGCGATAAATGAACACAATTAATACTAGTGATAATAGGTCTTGGATAACTGTCATATATTTAAGACTACCATTTACAATGGTTGCTAATGTTCTTTTGGGTTTATCCCTCTAATTTCTGTAATTATTATTCCAATGTATAGCACCTTTCCATATACATATTAATGTTTTGTGTTGTGGCGCCCTTGGTTAGTTTGGAACAGACAACACTTACCTCTGGGCTGGTGCTGTGCATGACTCCTGGGTAACTTTTGAACTGGACTTTAGACGGGCTCACAAGAGATTTTAGCTTTTCAGATGTAAGGGTTCCAAAACGAACAGGAATCATTGGATCTGCTTCCCCATGACACTGAAGGATGGATATCTCCTTATGGGAATTGCTTGAAGCCTGCAAAACACAATGTTCTAGAGGATAAGAACCTTCACACTAGTCATGTCTGCCCTTTAGGATTCCTCCAATCAAACACACTCCCCAGATTAACATGTTAGACATATCAGGCAGCAGTTATTGACTCTTCCTGTCCCTCTCTATTTTACACTTCTCCACATAGTCTCCCCTCCTTGTTCTTCTTGTGTTCTTACCTGAGGGAATGTCTTGTGTAGAGGAAGCCAACAGCTTAGCCCAACAACTCCAGCAAGTTTGTGTTGGCAGGTGAGAGCTGTGTACAGTGAGAGGGCTCCTCCCTAAAAATATATTCAAATGAATAAAAATCAGTTTCCTGAAAGAACATGAGGGTAAAGCATAAACTTAGAGAAATGTTAAAACAGAAACATCATCTAATTTGTTAGAGCACGTAACGTTTGCATGTGACCTTAGCTTACTATGGGCTAGAATACAAGTGGAGCGCTAATTTGTGATAAATAACCAGCTATTACAAGTGGCTATTGGTACCACAAGCTTGCGGTAGCAATTAGCGCTCAGAAGATTAACCAGAGATCAGATCTCTGGTTAATTTTCTAAATGTCCCCCAAAATACAGTGGTGTGTTCTTTATTAAAAAATAAATCATCTTTATTTATTAATAAAGTAACTGCACAAAGCAGTTATAAGGGGCTAAAGTTGGCAGGTGTGGGGTGTTAGAAAAAAAATCTGCACTGAAAAGTGCATCTACATTACAGTCTACTGGGAACTGTGTGTTCTCTATAAATATATATGTATATATTCATATACATTTTAAATCTGCTGCCCATCGCTGCGCGACTTGCCCACTTTGCTGCGCTAGGTTCTCAGGCCATGTCCCATTAGAGTGTACGAAAGTGCACGCAATGCACCCAACGTAATACCAGGTCACATTTACGTGCACTGGTATTACAAGGTGGAGCGCAAATATCTCTTTATTGGAAAAAGCTATATTTTGCGCTCCACTTGTAATCTGGCCCTTTGTGTTTAAATCATAGCAAATGGGTTATTAAACACACAGGTAAATCCATGATTGGGAGCATAAAGACTTGCAGCTCCAGAGCAGAGCATGGCCAGTGAACCAATCAGAAGAGACAGTTGCACATAGCCACCAATTATCTGCTGTGTCCTGCTTAGGAGCAACAACTTGTTGCAGCTATCAGGCAAGACTTTATACCCTGTAATGCAGTTAAACACAAAGGTAAACACCTAATACTAGACTAAGTAAAAAACAACATTTATGCTTACCTGATAAATTATTTTCTTTCCTGGCATGGAGAGTCCACAAATCCATTCAATTACTAGAGGGAATTCAACCCCTGGCCACCAGGAGGCGGCAAAGAACACCCCAGCAAAGCTGTTAAGTATCACTCCCACTTCCCATTACTCAACCCCCAGTCATTCAGCCGAAGGAATATGGAAACAGAAGATGACACAAGGGTATAGAAGTGCAAAATAATTTATCTTTAAGACGCGTTTGTCATTTTATTTTACACCTCAGGCACCTCTATACCCTTGTGTCATCTTCTCTTTCCGTATTCCTTCAACTGAATGACTGGGGGTTAATGGGAAGTGGGAGTGATACTTAACAGCTTTGCTGGGGTGTTCTTTGCCTCCTCCTGGTGGCCAGGGGTTGAATTCCCACTAGTAATTGAATGGATTTGTGGACTCTCCATGCCAGGAAAGAAAATAACTGATCAGTTAAGCATCCATTTTGTTTTCTTTCCCATGGCATGGAGAGTCCACAAATCTAAAGTATGCAATGAGGACCAAATAGCCACCTTGCAGATCTGTTCCACAAAAGCTTCATTTTTAAAGGCCCAAGAAGGAGATACAGCCCTGGTGTAATGAACCGAAAGGACAACATCTGCACCAGATCCGCAAAACGAATTCTGCGAGTCCAAGCTGGAGCAACTCCGAAGCCCACTCCTGTTTGATACGGGCTATCACCCTAGGATGGAGGGTAAACAGAGGAAATATGTAAATGAAACCAAATTCCCATGGAACCGCCAGAGCATTGACCAGGGCTGCTTGTGGATCCCTTGATTTTGATCCGTATTTTGGAAGTTAGACAAAAACGCCATCAGATCCAACTTCGGAACTCCCCATCTGAAAGTTAACATTGAGAATACTTCCAGATGAAGGTCTATCTGCTCAGATAATTCGCTTCCCAGTTGTCCAAAAGTGACCATTGTGAGACTCTGCCCACTGAAGAACGCTAGTTACCTCTTTCATGGTAAAGGAACTTCTTGTCTCTCCCTGGTGGTTGATATACGCCACAGAAGAAATGTTGTCTGATTTGAAATCTGACAAACCAGTCCAAACTCAATTGAGGCCAAGCTATCAATGCAATGAAGATTGCTCTCAACTCTAGGATATTTAATGGTAGAGCAGACTCCTCCCGAGTCCCAATTTCATGAGCTCTTAAGCGACCCCAAACTGCACCCCAGCCCGAAAGGCTGGTGTCCAAAGACACAATCTCCCAAGATGGTCTCAGGAAGCATGTGCCCCGAGACAGATGGTCCTGAGAGAGCCACCAGGACAGGGAATCTCTCGTCTGGATGTCTAAGACTACCCTCCGAGAGGTCCGAGTGGTCTCCGTTCCAATATCTGAGCATGCATAACTGTAGAGGTCTCAGATGGAAAAGAGCAATAGGAATATTGTCCCTGGAAGCTACCATTAGACCAATGACTTCCATACACAGAGCCACTGATGGACGGAAAGGGTTTTTTTTTTTTTAGAGACGAGTGTACCGCTCCTGGAGGAACAGCAAATCTAGGCCAATGCGTGGAGTGGACAGAGCAAGCTCTTCTTCCATCTCCCTATTCAAAATGTCCATTTAATATATGGTCCCCAGATAGGGGACGTATCTTATATTAAACAGATAAGATGTGAAACAGAGGACAAAAACGATCCGTCCGTGTAAAAATAAAAGTATCTTTATTTCCAAAGTTAAAAAAACCACAGAGTCCATGGTACAACATCTGAGGGTGTAGTGTGTCAGGCTATGACTACGGCTTCCGCCGAAACGTGTAAGTGACACACTACACCCTCAGACGTTGTACCATGGACTCTGTGGTTTTTTTTAACTTTGGAAATAAAGATACTTTTATTTTTACACGGACGGATCGTTTTTGTCCTCTGTTGCACATTGTATCCCTGCCAGAAGATCTGCCCATGTTCTGGGATAGCCGACTTCCTCCCATTGGAAAACGTATTGCATGTGAGTGCTCAGCCACGTGGGTGGTGACTTACCCGGAAAGAATTGGATGTGGGGCATGGTGCGGCAGACAGTGTACTCCAAACGGACTGCAGAGTTTTGAAAGTCGCGGGTCCGTGAGTAGGCTCGGTTGGATCCAATTTGTCTGCCGATACCGAGGTATAGACGCCTGAAGGTCTTGATCTCCAGAGGAAAGGTGAGCCACAGCTACTGCAACCTGGAGGTATTTGTCTCTTCCTGTGGTATACACAACGAGCAAGTCGGTTCTTCATATTACCCAAGATGGTTATTGAATGATATACTATTTAGTACATAGCTTTGCAGCAACTTTTTGGTATTGTATTAAACGGATAAGAACAGATATTACACTTGATCTTAGCGAAAAGACTGAGAAAGACAGGCAGCAAGAAGTTTGAATATTCTGACCTCCGTCAAGAAACTCTTCATGGAGATCGAGCCTATAATCGTTCCCCCAAAAGAAAAAAAAACATACCCCGGTATAAGGTACCAATGAACTCTTTTTTTAGATTCATATTCCACCCGTGAGAGCAGAGACACAGAGAATCCGTATGGGATTTTGCTAAATGAAAAGATGGCGCCTGAACCAAGATATCGTCCAGGTAAGGAGCCACCGCAATTCCTTGAGATCTGGCCACAGCCAGAGGAGCCCCTATACCTTCGTAAAGATTTGAGGGGCCTAGGCTAAGCCGAAAGGAAGGACTACAAACAGAAAATGTTTGTCTAGAAAAACAAATCCTAAATATTCCTTGTGGAAAGAACATGAAGGAAGCGTCCTTCAGTTCAAAGAAAGACATGAATTGACCTCCCTGAGCTAAAGGGAGAACAAACGAAGTTTACAAGTTGAAGGACAGAACCTTGAAAAATCTGTTGAGGTACTTCATGGTCCAAGATGGGGAGGAACCATCCACCCGAAGGTCCTTTCCTGGAAAGGATGAAAAAGGATTGGTTAAAAATCTCAGAAAAGTCCAGATCAGCCGGAGGGGATTCTCTTAAATAGAGAGAGCCTCTCCCTTTATTGAATCTCTGATAGAGGACAAAACATGAACATCCATCCTGTATCTTGTACCATACAAGATAAAATGAGATCAAACAAACACAGATCATAGCTGATCATTAGAGAGATTGAACTCTGGAAGTTAAGGCCTATCTAGTCAACTGATCACTACTCTCTGAGTATGGGAATTAATTAAAAGAAAATCCACTCCCTATGAGGGACATAGCATACCGCACACATAATATATATCATATAAAAATAGGAATTGAACCAGTAATCTCCTCACCATGAGGGGATTTAAAAATCGTCTCCATACTTTTTAGCCTGTGCAATACAGGCTTCCAAACATTAAGAAGTATATATGTGCATTAAAAATCAATGACAATAGGCATTAACTTCTTACCAAGAATATAGTCCTAAAATCATTAGGATAACTAGAAATTTCACATAATAGACTAGATGTGATCACAGTTCTCGCAGTGAAAACTGCACCTGACTACAAAACAAATCCTAGAGTTATTTCAGTGCAGGGAGTCATGCCCCCATCTGGACTAAAACTCTAGTGACTCATGTGTGCCAGTGACTTTTCACTGAGACACCGGAGGGCTCTTAAGTTAAAAAAAAAAACCATAGAGAAAGAATCATTCAACTGAATATTAGCCCTTTAAGAGACAAATATCAGAATTTGATGCGTAACAAAAAGGATGTAATAACATCACAAGGCCACAGGATGGCGCCAAACAACAAGGAATAACTATCAAGAAATTAATAAACGGAAATTTTTAAACAGTGTGGAGAGAAGAGAACTAAAAGTCTCCATATACAATACACAATATGATACTCACTGTAGAGAGGTAGAGAATAACTTCAACACGCATTCTTGTACCATCATTCAGAAAAAAAGGTACAAAATAGCCCCACACGCAGAGAGGGAGTAAAAGCGTGTTTAATAAGGAGCGCAGAGACCATCTCACGGCAAAAGCTTTTAACCCCACTGATACCGGTAATGAATAAGAGGATCAGACAATAAGGGTGCTATTAAAAGCCACTGCTAAAGAGTCTTGTCGGACTACTAAGCTGTAATCAGAAAATTGATGACCGGGACCTTAACACAATAACGGAGACGTCTCTAGATACTTCCTGCTGCGAAACAGGAAATGTACAGCCTTACATACAAGCTGAATAAAAAGCAGATACTCTGCTTATATGGTCCTCAGAGCCTCTTGATGTACGAGACAGGCTGCTAACTGACTGACTAAAACAGATTGGTCCCAGTACTAATAGAGATAACTGTATATCCCAATATTAAATGGGGTCACATACAGAAACCCCCCCATGGTGCCGATACATGTAAAGGGCGCCAAATGTCCTGTCCGTGGCGGGAAGTGCAGTAGTAGTATGCACTGCCGCAGGATAGATAAAAACATGGCGTCTGAGAAAAAGAAACCAATCTAATGGTGTGCATTATGAACCCCGTCATTAATCTTGAATTGAGACGTCTATTATAAGCACTGTCAATTAGCTAGACAAGCATAAGACGAAAAAGGGTATAATAAAAGTAAACAAACCCTTTCCTACGGACTTGCCCTCACAAGACACTGAAAGCAAGGTGCCGAGCTATAAGTGCGCATAGAGAAAGCCACCACAGAGCTCCCCGTACCATATACTGACCAAAATGAATACTAATAATAAGTGCGGTAACCTCCTCTACTAGAGAAGAACAGAGGTGCTGCCGCTGAGAAGGGCGATACGTACCGGCAGTAATCCCTTACAGTAAAATGCCTAAAAGAGCTAAAAATACCTCCCCTCACAATGTATATCAGGGGAATGCGGATAAGCAAACAGGGCCATTAGGTTTGACTCCCTTAGTATTAGCTTATAGCCGATTTTCCAGGCGGTCGCTGGCTAATCCTGTCGCTTCCCTTTTTAAGCTGCTCTATATCATAAACAGAGCTATGCATAAACTGCCCAACAATCAGACAAAATCCCAACAGTGAGGAGATTTTAAATGTATTGGTCCCCATGCGCCATAGTTCAAAATAGAGGTATTAACCTCTAAAGTGCTTGGGCCTTCTCCCCTAGAAGGAAAAAAGCACTTACCTTTGGAGCTCAGGTGTAGGGCAGGTACAGTATCTCAGGCATGACAGACAGATGACCTCTGACAGAGACCTGAAGAGAAAGAGTAACCAACCCTGGTTTTCTATATAGGGGTAGCAAAAATGTTGGAAGGGAAGCAAGGACTACCTTGCCGTCTTCCAACAGCTAAGAGCCACTATTACTCTTACTAAAGAGGATTACATGGACACAGCATAGCCCCAATTCTTGCTTGCAGGGAAAATACCCATTAAAGGATTAAATTCTCCAGACACCATCTTCGCACATCCTCCCGATGTACAAGGCAAAGAATGACTGGGGGTTTATGGGAAGTGGGAGTGATACTTAACAGCTTTGCTGGGGTGTTCTTTGCCTCCTTCCTGGTGGCCAGGAGTTGAATTCCCACTAGTAATTGAATGGATTTGTGGACTCTCCATGCCATTGGAAAGAAATCATTTTTATTGTGATATTTGCACTAGAATTTCCCAACAAATGAATTTTCCCATTTCCCAGTGAACATTTGATGCATAACATAAGAACTTAAAAAAATTAAAATAAATAATAAAAAAAATTATATATATATATATATATATATATATATATATATATATATATATATATATATATATATATATCTGTCTCTCAAACTTGCAAAATCTGCAACAAAATAGTTTGCCATACCCCCCCCCGTCCCCCCCAAAAAAACAACAATTTTAAGACTAGACGTAGTGGGACAATAAAGACCATCAATAACCAAGTTGCATGAAGTTGCTTCTGTTGACACAATCTCCAGCTGAACATAACAGCTCTGGTGAGACATCTTCTGATTTCTTGCATCGTTCCAATCTTCCAAGCTTTAGAAAAATAGCACAGATACAGGGGTATATCCAAAACAGCAAGTTTTGTAAGTTTGCATTTATTTTTTTGCAAAAATAAAACAAGCTGATCAATGCTGTAAATAGCATTGCAAAGATCTGCATTCAAAAAAAGTATAATCATTTCAACCCCCCCCCCCCCCCGTAAACCTTTTGTCTAGTCTCTAATCTGCTGTGGCTAGATCTAAAGGCGCTTACGTACTGAAAGCAGAATATGAAATTCACTACACAAATAAGGCTCAGCCAGTCTCAGTGGCTCACAATCAGTGGCCTAGGTTTTTGTTTTATATTTATCTGTGAAGATCTTCCATATTCTCACCACAAAGGGTGCAAATGACAATCTTCTAATAATAATAAAAATCACAGAACTATGCAGCCAAAAAAACAAAAACGATTTGTTTTAGACAAAACAGAAATAAATATTTTATAGGAAAGTAAAAAGGGGCATGAAACAGGGGGGCTTCAAACTAATAAAACATGTTTAATATGCAATAAATAAAATTTGCAATATACTTTCATGATTATCTCCCTTTCCTGTAAGTTTACTCTAAAAATTAAAGTTTTTTAAATGATGTTGAAAATATACTGCAAACATCGCAAGCCTAATCCTGCCAGACATCTGTCCCTAATTGGCTTCAGAGGTGATCGCTGCAAAACAATACAGGTTTTGTTAACAAAATGAAAGTGGCTAGCTATGTCTACTACAGTAACAAGTCTCGATTGGATCCTCTAAATAAGACAAGTAGTGGTTGGGGTTTGGCTATTTAAAAATATACCTGAAAATGGTATACATTAAAGTAACTCACTATACAAAAGAAATCCTATTTTTACAAAAATGGGTATAAACTGCAGTTTACCTGATAAATTTATTTCTTTTTTGACACGATGAGTCCACGGATCATCTTAAAGGGACAGTCTACACCAGAATTTTTATTGTTTTAAAAGATAGATAATCCCTTTATTACCCATTTTCCAGTTTTGCATAACCAACACAGTTATAATAATATACTTTTAACCTCTGTGATTATCTTGTATCTAAGCCTCTGCAAACTGCCCCTTTTTTCAGTTCTTTTGACAGACTTGCAGTCTAGCCAATCAGTGCCTGCTCCCAGATAACTTCACGTGCACGAGCACAGTGTTATCTATATGAAATACGTGAACTACCACCCTCTAGTGGTGAAAAACTGTTAAAATGCAATCTGAAAAGAGGTGGGCTTCAAGGTCAAAGAAATTAGCATATGAACCTCCTAGGCTAAGCTTTCAACTAAGAATACCAACAGAACAAAGCAAAATTGGTGATAAAAGTAAATTGGAAAATTGTTTAAAATTACATGCCCTATCTGAATCATTAAAGTTTATTTTGGCCTAGACTGTCCCTTTAATTACTAATAGGATTTTTATTCCTGGTCAGCAGTAGGAGGCAAAGAGTACCACAGCAGAGCTGATAAATAGCTCCTCCCTTCCCTCCTACTCCAGTCATTCGACCGAAGTTAGGAAAAGAAAGGAAAAGCCAAGGTGCAGAGGTGTCTGAAGTTTACAATAACCCACAACCTGTCTAAAAGAACAGGGCGGGCCGTGGACTCATCGTGTCAAAAAAAAAAATTAAATTTATCAGGTAAGCAAAAATTTTATTTTCTTTTTTAAGACACGATGAGTCCACGGATCATCTTAATTACTAATGGGATTCAATACCAAAGCTAGAGTACACAGATGATACGGGAGGGACAAGACAGGGAACCTAAAAACGGAAGGCACCACTGCTTGAAGAACCCTTTTCCCCAAAAAACGGCCTCAGCCGAGACAAAAGTGTAAAAGGAGGACCAAGTTGCAGCCTTGCAAATCTGTACCACAGAAGTTTCATTTTTGAATGCCCATGAGAAAGCAACCGCCCTCGTGGAATGAGCCGTAACTCCCTCTGGAGGCTGCTGTCCAACAGTCTCATATGCAAAACGTATGCTACTCCTCAGCCAAAAAGAAAGAGAAGTAACCAAAGCTTTCTGTCCCTTACATTTTCCTGAGAAAACCACAAACAAAGACTGACGAAAGTCCCTAGTCGCCTGCAGGTAAAACTGTAAAGCACGGACCACGTCCAAATTGACTAGTCGTTCCATCAAAGAAGAAGGATTAGGGCACAAGGAAGGAATAACAATCTCCTGGTTAATGTTCTGATCAGAAATAACCTTAGGCAGAAATCCTAATGTAGTATGTAAAAACTACCTTATCACAGTGAAAAATAAGGTAAGGAGACTCATACTGCAATGTCTAGAGCTCTGACACACTGCGAGGAGAAACAACAACAGGAAATAAAACTTTCCAAGATAACAACTAAATATCTAAGGAAAGCCTAGACTCAAAGAGATCCCTTTGAAGAACTTTGAGAAACTAAATTAAGACTACATGTAGGAGTAACTAGCTTGAACACAGGTCTGATCCTGATCAAGGCCTGACAAAAAGATTGTACTACTGGGACATCCGCCAAATATTTGAGTAACAAAATAGATAAAGCCAAAATGTTGACCCCTTAGAGAGCTCGATAAACCCTTCTCCAAATCCTTTTGGAGAAAGACCAAATACTAAGAATCCTAACTCTACTCCATGAATAGCCCTTGGATTCGCACCAATAGAAATATTTACCCAAAATCTTATGGAAAATCCTTCTAGTTACAGGCTTATGAGCCTGAATCATGGTCTCTATGACCGAATCAGAAAATCCCCGCTTAGATAAAATTAAGCTTTCAATCTCCAATCAGTCAGCTTCAGAGAAACTAGATTTGGGAGAAGGAAGGACCCCTGAATAAGAACATCCTTCCTCAACGGGAGTCTCCAAGGAGACAGAGATATCATCTCCACCAGATCCGCATATCAAATCCTGCGAGACCCGGCCGAAGCTATTAGAATCACCAAAGCCCTCTCCAGCGTGATTCGAGCAATTACCCGAGGAAGAAGAGCAAACGGGGCCAATAGGTATGTTGGACTGAAGGTCCAAGGGACCATCAGAGCATCTATGAGATCCGTCTGGGGGTCCCTGGACCTCGACCCGTATCTCGGTAGCTATGCATTCTGATGAGAAGCCATAAGATCCAATTCTGGCTGACCCCATTGGAGAATCAGATTGGAGAACACTTCAGGATGAATTTCCCACTCCCCCGGATGAAAAGTCTGCCTGCTCAGAAAATCTGCCTCCCAGACGTCCACCCCTGGGATATGGATCGCCTATAGACAACAAGAGTAGGCCTCCACCCACTGGAATATTCTGGTTACCTCAGATAATCGCTAAGGAACTCTTTGTTCCTCCCTGATAATCGATGTAAGCCACTGAAGTCATGAAGTTCGACTGGAACCTAATAAACTGGACCGAGGCTAACTGAGGCCAGACCAGGAGAGCATTGAAGATCGCTCTCAGCTCGAGAATGAATATAGAAAGAACAGACTCTGACTAAGTCCAAACTCTCTGAACCTTTAGGGAACTCCAGACTACCCCTCACCCTAGAAGGCTGGTGTCTGTCGTCACAATCATCCAAGAAGGACTGCGAGAGCAAGTTCCCTGGGAAAGATGATCCAGAAAGAACCACCATGAAAGAGAATCCTTTGTCTCCTGAATTCACAGAGACAAATCCGTATAATTGCCTCTCCATTGCCTGAACTTGATTTCAGATAGTCTGAGATGGAACCGAACAAACGGGATGATGTCCATTGCCGCCATCAGCCTGAATACCTCCAAGCACTGAGTGTCCGAAGAAAGTGCAGAAGAGCAAGACAATTATCAATAATCCTTGACTTCCTGACTTCTAGCAGAAAAAAAGCCTCATTGATATGGAATCTAACCTAGATCCCAGATTACCTTAAATTTAGGAACCCTTCGAATTACCTTCCACTCGGAAGAACGCAGGAAGGATAACCCATGTCCGAGAGCAAACCTGTTTGTTGTAACAAAGTCGCTTGGACTAGGATATTATCTAAATATGGTGTCGCAATGCACCATGAAAATTCTGAAAACTGTGGCAGGACCTAAAGAAGAGCCACAAACTAAAAATATTTGTCCAGAAAGGCAAACCAAAGGAACTTGCGATGATCCCATAGATGGAAATATGCAGATACCCGTCCTTTAAACTTAGCTGAATTTGATCCTCCTGGATCAAACGGAAGGATGGCACGAATAGAAGGACGGTAATGTTTTAGATTCTATAAATCTAAAATTAATCAGAAGGTTCCCTCCTTCTTGGGAACCACAACCAGATTGAAAAAAAATTTAAGACCCTGTTCCTGAACCGGAGATATCACTCCTAGGGGGGAGAGGACTACCACCTAGTGAAAGGGACCAAGTCTCTATCTGGTTCCAGATAAAATAAATAAAACAATAAGGGTCTCAAGGCGCTGCTCATATTATTGACTGTACTAGAGCCCAAACCTTCAAAACTTAGGTTGCTACAGAGCTCAGCCACAGTGCCTTAGCATGCCGAGCTATATGTCCTAAGCTTTATCTGTCTGAATAGAACCAGACCACGTATGAGCTAGTATGCTGCCGTAAAAGGTAGTAATACAAACCTGGATTGTCATCTTGAACAAACCCACTACCCCAATATTTATGGGATCCTAAAAGGGATAACTATCCTCTATAGGGATAGAAGTCTCCTTCAGTATGGAATTGTCTTCCAAGACTCCTAGATAGGTTGTCTACTAAAAACCTCTTAGTCAATATAGAAAATGTGAATAAAAAGGGTAATACCCATTCACTTTCATCTCTTAGTACCGCTTCATGATACCACATAAAATGAACAACGACCATAAATGTCGTTCCAGAGTAGCAAAAAACCTGAAGATACTACTTCAGTATCAGCGTGAGGAATCATACCGTCAGGACTGATATCTACCGAATTATCCCCTTCCTCTTGTAACTTGGAGGGAATCTCTAAGCAAGTAGTATACAGTGACAGAAACCTCACACACTTAAAATATATTTTTCCTCTTGCGCTCTCCCTGCAGCATGGGAAAAGCTGATAACACACCTGACATGCCCAGATGGAAACGATGTCTAGCAAGATAACCCCAATAGGAGTCGAGAAGGAAGCGCAGGTTACTGGATGAACGGACGCAAAGATTTTAGGACACTTGAGGGGAAGGCTGCATAAATAATGAACATTGCCAGAAAGCTTCAAAAGCGTCTAAAACAATGTCGGCTCTGAAAAATCTTTTTTTTTTTTTCTTCAAACAAAAATCTTATAATACATGGAGACTTTAGTCAAATCACTGAAGTATCAAGACGTAACGTAGGAATATTCTCTTTTTAATCAATGAAAACTGAATAAGCAAAAATAGTGACTTTAAATAATAAAGGAAAACATTCTAACCCAGTTCCTTTACAATGTACAACCCATTAACAAGGAGAAAAGGACTCCTTTTTGGATCCCGATATCCCCTTATTAACTTTTGATTAACAAATTTTGTATTAAAAATGGATGGTACTGTCTCTTTAAAAGTTAAAAATACTACATTATTTCTTAACACAGAAAGAGTCTCGAAGATCTCCTTCAAACCTTTTAGTAGGAATTCAGACAAATAGTAGTTCTGCCTACTAAAAGATAATTAGGCATTACGTGAAAAACCTCTCTGCTATACTAAATGACACAGCAGAGACGGAATCCAAACTACTCAGCACGCTTAATCCGTACTGAAAGAAAAGCCCCTCTGCTGCATGATCTACAATGCAGCCTAAAAGTCTCCAGAGCACTTAAAGGGACACTAAACCCAATTTTTTTCTTTTGTAATTAAGAAAGAGCATGCAATTTTAAGCAACTTTCTAATTTACTCCTATTAATTTTCTTCGTTCTCTTGCTATCATTATTTGAAAAAGAAGGCATCTAAGCTTTTTTTTGGTTTCAGTACTCTGGACAGCACTTTTTTATTGGTGGATGAATTTATCCACCAATCAGCAAGGACAACCCAGGTTGTTCACCAAAAATGGGCCGGCATCTAAACTTGCATTCTTGCATTACAAATAAAGATACCAAGAGAATGAAGACAAATTTGATAATAGGAGTAAATTAGAAAGTTGCTTAAAATTTCATGCTAAATCTGAATCACTAAAGAAATTTTTTGGGTACAGTGTCTCTTTAATACTCTAAACTCGAATTTCATATGAAATTCTCTCTGCTGCAGATATTTCACCTCGCAGCAGAGAAAGTATCCGTAGCACTCAATATTAGTGTAAAAATATAGAAGCCTTTCCGCTGTATATTCTCTTTATTTACTTTTACAGTACAGTAGTGAAAAACAAATACATTCTTGTAATAACCTCTCCGCTGCGTAGTCACAGCGCAGCAGAGAAGGTTTCTGGAACCCAGAAAAAACTGTCACTCTAACCACCTGGGAAGGAGACAAGGAATGCACAACAAGGAATGCGCAACAATGGCGTGTAACTTAGCCCCGCCCATCGTGGGCGTCTCCAGTCAAACTCCCGGGCGGCAAGTACACAGCAGCCGCGACTTTACAAAGATAAGTACAGTCATTTCCATACATATATCATCTCTCGGTTGGCAACTAACATAAATAAAGCCAACAGAACTAACACTGCACCTACCCTACATATCCCTTAACGTATAAGGATACTCCTCTCAGACGGCTGTAAAGAAAAAACAATTTATGCTTACCTGATAAATTTATTTCTCTTGTGGTGTATCCAGTCCACGGATCATCCATTACTTGTGGGATATTCTCCTTCCCAACAGGAAGTTGCAAGAGGATCACCCACAGCAGAGCTGCTATATAGCTCCTCCCCCAACTGCCATATCCAGTCATTCGACCGAAGACAAGCAGAGAAAGGAGAAACCATAGGGTGCAGTGGTGACTGTAGTTTAAAATTAAAAAATACCTGCCTTAAAATGACAGGGCGGGCCGTGGACTGGATATACCACAAGAGAAATAAATTTATCAGGTAAGCATAAATTATCATCACAAAGATATTGCAGCACCTGTTAGCAAGTCACTTATGGTTAACGGTATACATTCACACATTGACCCCATGTATATAGCACCTTCTCTCGTCACTCCAACCCCAAATCAGTTCCGTATTATTTGTGTAAAGCAATATATACGCTAATGACAAGCGCTGATCCTGGGGACCCACCTTTAAATGATTAATGCTCAAGATCCTCTCTCAAAGAAATCTGTGTGTCCACAATAGCATGGAGGTCGAGCAGCAGTGAGGATCCCTACAGCGCGTTCGCGTGTACACAGCCGGTCCGGAAGTGCGTGACGTCACGATGAGGGGCGGGTAAGCCCGAAGGGTGAGGAGAGTCCACGGCTTTGAAGAAACGATAGTTCGATGTAGTGCTGCACCTTACAGGGGAAATTGTCGCTGCTCAGAGGATATCCGTGCCTTAAACATATCCAGAAGTATCAGCAAAGAAAGGCAAGTGAAGGCACCGGATAATTTTCAAATAACAAAGTGTCCTTTATTCAAAATTTTAAAAGACAACTGGAGAAACACAGGAAAAAGCAATAAACCTCTAGGGCTTGGTGGAGTACTGGTCACCCACGTACCCTAATGCCCTAGAGGTTTATTGCTTTTTCCATGTGTTTCTCCAGTTGTCTTTTAAAATTTTGAATAAAGGACACTTTGTTATTTGAAAATTATCCGGTGCCTTCACTTGCCTTTCTAAGCATAAATTATGTTTTCTCTTGTAAGGTGTATCCAGTCCACGGATCATCCATTACTTGTGGGATACCAATACCAAAGCTAAAGTACACGGATGAAGGGAGGGACAAGGCAGGTACTTAAACGGAAGGTACCACTGCCTGTAAGACCTTTCTCCCAAAAATAGCCTCCGAAGAAACAAAACTATCAAATTTATAGAATTTTGAAAAGGTATGAAGCGAAGACCAAGTCGCCGCCTTGCAAATCTGTTCAACAGAAGCCTCATTTTTAAAGGCCCATGTGGAAGCCACAGCTCTAGTAGAATGAGCTGTAATCCTTTCAGGAGGCTGCTGGCCAGCAGTCTCATAAGCTAAGCGGATTATACTTCTTAGCCAAAACGAAAGAGAGGTTGCCGAAGCCTTTTGGCCTCTCCTCTGTCCAGAGTAGACAACAAACAAAGCAGATGTTTGACGAAAATCTTTAGTAGCTTGTAAATAATACTTTAAAGCACGAACCACGTCAAGATTGTGTAATAGACGTTCCTTCTTTGAAGAAGGATTAGGACACAATGATGGAACAACAATCTCCTGATTGATATTCTTATTAGATACCACCTTAGGTAAAAACCCAGGTTTGGGACGCAGAACTACCTTATATGCATGGAAGATCAGATAAGGAGAATCACATTGTAAGGCAGATAACTCGGAAACTCTACGAGCCGAGGAAATAGCTACCAAAAAAAAGAACTTTCCAAGATAAAAGTTTGATATCTATGGAATGAAGAGGTTCAAACGGAACCCCCTGAAGAACTTTAAGAACCAAATTTAAGCTCCAAGGTGGAGCAAAAGGTTTAAACACAAGCTTGATTCTAACTAAAGCCTGACAAAATGCCTGAACGTCTGGAACATCCGCCAGACGCTTGTGCAAAAGAATAGAAATCTGTCCCTTTAAGGAACTAGCTGACAATCCTTTCTCCAATCCTTCTTGGAGAAAAGATAATATCCTGGGAATCCTGACCTTACTCCATGAGTAGCCCTTGGATTCACACCAATAAAGATATTTACGCCATATCTTATGATAGATTTTCCTGGTGACAGGCTTTCGTGCCTGAATTAAGGTATCAATGACTGACTCGGAGAAACCACGCTTTGATAAAATCAAGCGTTCAATCTCCAGGCAGTCAGCCTCAGAGAAATTAGATTTGGATGGTTGAAAGGACCTTGAAGTAGAAGGTCCTGTCTCAGCGGCAGAGTCCATGGTGGAAAGGATGACATGTCCACCAGATCTGCATACCAAGTCCTGCGTGGCCACGCAGGCGCTATCAAGATCACTGATGCTCTCTCCTGCTTGATCTTGGCAATCAGACGAGGGAGCAGAGGAAACGGTGGAAACACATAAGCCAGGTTGAAGGACCAAGGCGCTGCTAGAGTATCTATCAGCGTTGCCTTGGGGTCCCTGGACCTGGTTCCGTAACAAGGAAGCTTGGCGTTCTGGCGAGACGCCATGAGATCCAGTTCTGGTTTGCCCCAACGATGAATCAATTGTGCAAACACCTCCGGATGGAGCTCCCACTCCCCCGGATGAAAAGTCAGTCGACTTAGAAAATCCGCCTCCCAGTTCTCTACACCTGGGATATGTATAGCTGATAGGTGGCAAGAGTGAATCTCTGCCCAGCAAATTATCCTTGAGACTTCTAACATCACTAAGGAACTCCTTGTTCCCCTTGATGGTTGATGTAAGCCACAGTCGTGATGTTGTCCGACTGAAATCTGATGAACCTCATTGTCGCTAGCTGAGGCCAAGCCTGAAGAGCATTGAATATCGCTCTTAGTTCCAGAATGTTTATTGGAAGGAGTGTCTCCTCCTGAGTCCACGATCCCTGAGCCTTCAGGGAGTTCCAGACTGCCCCCCAGCCTAGAAGGCTGGCATCTGTCGTTACAATTGTCCAATCTGGCCTGCGAAAGGTCATTCCCTTGGACAGATGGACCCGAGATAGCCACCAGAGAAGAGAATCCCTGGTCTCCAGATTTAGTAGAGGGGACAAATCTGTGTAATCCCCATTCCATTGACTGAGCATGCATAGTTGCAGCGGTCTGAGATGTAGGTGTGCAAACGGCACTATGTCCATTGCCGCCACCATTAAGTCGATTACTTCCATACACTGAGCCACCGAAGGGCGAGAAGTGGAATAAAGAACACGGCAGGAATTTAGAAGTTTTGATAACCTGGACTCTGTCAGGTAAATCCTCATTTCTACAGAATCTATAAGAGTTCCCAGGAAGGAGACTCTTGTGAGAGGGGATAGAGAACTCTTCTTCGTTCACCTTCCACCCATGCGACCTCAGAAATGCCAGAACTATGTCCGTATGAGACTTGGCAATTTGGAAATTTGACGCCTGTATCAGAATGTCATCTAAATAAGGGGCCACTGCTATGCCCCGCGGTCTTAGGGCCGCCAGAAGTGACCCCAGAACCTTTGTAAAGATTCTTGGGGCTGTAGCTAACCCAAAAGGGAAGAGCTACAAACTGGTAATGCCTGTTCAGGAAGGCAAACCTGAGAAACCGATGATGATCTTTGTGTATCGGAATGTGAAGATAAGCATCCTTTAAATCCACTGTAGTCATGTATTGACCCTCCTGGATCATAGGTAGGATGGTACGAATAGTCTCCATCTTGAATGATGGAACTCTGAGGAATTTGTTTAAAATCTTGAGATCTAAAATTGGTCTGAAGGTTCCCTCTTTTTTGGGAACCACAAACAGATTTGAATAAAATCCCTGTCCTTGTTCCTCCTGTGGAACTGGATGGATCACTCCCATAACTAGGAGGTCTTGAACACAGTGTAAGAATGCCTCTCTTTATCTGGTTTGCAGATAATAGTGAAAGGTGAAATCTCCCTTTTGGAGGAGAAGCTTTGAAGTCCAGAAGATATCCCTGAGATACAATTTCCAACGCCCAGGGATCCTGGACATCTCTTGCCCAAGCCTGGGCGAAGAGCGAAAGTCTGCCCCCTACTAGATCAGTTACCGGATAGGGGGCTGATACTTCATGCTGTCTTACGGGCAGCAGCAGACTTTTTGGCCTGCTTACCTTTGTTCCAGGTCTGGTTAGGTCTCCAGACCGACTTGGACCGGGCAAAAGTTCCCTCTTGTTTTGCATTAGAGGAAGTTGATGCCTTAATCGCCTTGAAGTTTCGAAAAGGCACGAAAATTAGTATGTTTGGCCCTTGATTTGGACCTATCCTGAGGAAGGGCATGACCTTTTCCTCCAGTGATATCAGAAATGATCTCTTTCAAACCAGGCCCGAATAGGGTTTGCCCCTTGAAGGGAATGTTAAGCAGCTTAGACTTTGAAGTAACGTCAGCTGACCATGATTTAAGCCATAGCGCCCTGCGCGCTTGAATAGCAAAACCAGAATTTTTAGCCATTAGTTTAGTTAAATGAACAATGGCATCAGAAACAAAATAATTGGCTAGCTTAAGTGCTCTAAGCTTGTCAAGTATATCATTCAATGGGGTCTCTACCTGTAAAGCCTCTTCCAGAGACTCAAACCAGAAAGCCGCAGCAGCAGTGACTGGGGCAATGCGTGCAAGGGGCTGTAGAATAAAACCTTGTTGAATAAACATTTTCTTAAGGTAACCCTCTAACTTTTTATCCATTGGATCTGAGAAAGCACAACTGTCCTTGACAGGGATAGTAGTACGCTTAGCTAGGGTAGAAACTGCTCCCTCCACCTTAGGGACTGTCTGCCATAAGTCCCGTGAGGTGGCATCTATTGGAAACATTTTCTTAAAAATAGGAGGGGGAGAGAACGGCACACCTGGTCTATCCCATTCCTTAGTAATAATTTTTGTAAACCTTTTAGCTATTGGAAAAACATCAATGCACACTGGCACTGCATAGTATTTGTCCAATCTACACAATTTCTCTGGCACTGCAATTGTATCACAGTCATTCAGAGCAGCTAAAACCTCCCTGAGCAACACGCGGAGGTGTTCAAGCTTATATTTAAATGTAGACATATCAGAATCAGGTTGAATCTTTTTCCCTGAGTCAGAAACATCACCCACAGAAAGAAGCTCTCCTTCCTCAGCTTCTGTATATTGTGAGGGAGTATCAGACATAGCTCTTAAAGCGGCAGTATGCTCTGTATTTCTTCTAACTCCAGAGCTGTCTCGCTTTCCTCTAAACCCAGGTAGTCTGGATAATACCGCTGACAGGGTATTATCCATGACCGCCGCCATGTCTTGTAAAGTAAACGCTATGGGCACACTAGATGTACTTGGCGCCATTAGAGCGTGAGTCCCTTGAGCGGGACTCAAAGGGTCTGACACGTGGGGCGAGTTAGTCGGCATAACTTCCCCCTCGTCAGATTCCTCTGGTGATACATTTTTTAAAGACAGAATATGATCTTTATTGCTTAAAATGAAATCAGTACATTTGGTACACATTCTAAGAGGGGGTTCCACCATGGCTTCTAAACATAATGAACAAGGAGTTTCCTCTATGTCAGACATGTTTAAACAGACTAGCAATGAGACCAGCAAGCTTGGAAAACACTTTAAATCAAGTTAACAAGCAAAAAATAAAACCGGTACTGTGCCTTTAAGAGAAACAAATTTTGTCAGAATTTGAAAAACAGTGAAAAAAAGCAGTAAATCAAACGAAATTTTTACACTGTGTATAATAAGCTAAAAGAGCATTGCACCCACTTGTAAATGGATGATTAACCCCTTAGTTCAAAATACGAATAAAAAAAACATTATAGACGTTTTTTAACAACACACCAAACTGCCACAGCCTTGCTGTGGCCCTACCAACAAACGATTTTGGAAAGCCTAAGAGCCCTTGAGAGAGGTCCTATAGTATTCAGGGGACTCCTGGAGGAAGCTGGATGTCTAAGTCTGTAAAAGTTACTGCGCAAAAAAGCGCTAAATTAGGCCCCTCCCACTCATAGTAACACAGTGGAAAGCCTCAGGAAACTGTTTCTAGGCAAATTTAAGCCAGCCATGTGGAAAAAAACTAGTCCCCAATAAAGTTTTATCACCAAAGTATATATAAAAATGTTTAAACATGCCAGCAAACGTTTTATATTGCAAATCTATAAGAGTATTACCTCAGAAAGTAAGCATGATACCAGTCGCTATTAAATCACTGTATTCAGGCTTACCTTACATAAATCTGGTATCAGCAGCATTTTCTAGCATTCACATCTTCTAGAAAAAATTTTAACTGCACATACCTCATAGCAGGATAACCTGCACGCCATTCCCCCGCTGAAGTTACCTCTCTCTTCAGTCATGTGTGAGAACAGCAATGGATCTTAGTTACAACCTGCTAAGATCATAGAAATCACAGGCAGATTCTTCTTCTATTTCTGCCTGGGACAAAATAGTACAACTCCGGTACCATTTAAAAAATAAACTTTTGATTGAAGAAAAAAAACAACTACGTTACACCACTTCTCTCTTGCTACCTCCATGCTTGTTGAGAGTTGCAAGAGAATGACTGGATATGGCAGTTGGGGGAGGAGCTATATAGCAGCTCTGCTGTGGGTGATCCTCTTGCAACTTCCTGTTGGGAAGGAGAATATCCCACAAGTAATGGATGATCCGTGGACTGGATACAACTACGTTACACCACTTCTCTCTTGCTACCTCCATGCTTGTTGAGAGTTGCAAGAGAATGACTGGATATGGCAGTTGGGGGAGGAGCTATATAGCAGCTCTGCTGTGGGTGATCCTCTTGCAACTTCCTGTTGGGAAGGAGAATATCCCACAAGTAATGGATGATCCGTGGACTGGATACAACTTACAAGAGAAATAAGCCTTTGGGAGCTGCAAACATGTTAGATAACAAAAAAACAGAGCCACTTCCCTGCGTCCTCCAGTGCCTGCATGCCCTGCCCGAGAACCTGTCCCCCTCCCTCTTAGGGCCAGAGTTATCTAGTGTCCAATGTAGGGTATATAGGGTGCTAAATTTTCCAGTGTATGCTCACTTCTGCAGCATATCCTTCCCAGAAAAAAGAATTTAGCACTTACCTCAGAAATCTGCCCGGCAGACCACCCGGCTTGCGAGGTCCTCTTCCTCACATTGGCCTGTGGAACAAAAAAAGTCCTCTTCCCTCAGACTTTTACAAGCAGGGCAGCAAACCATGTATGGAAGGCGCAGTGAGAATTATGTCCCACAAGTTCCCATTGCTTTAAAGCCACCAAAAGCTCTACTGTCGAGACTGATATGGACTACGGCTACACCCTAGAACAAAGCAGCACTCTCTGGCACTACTTTAAAAATAATAAACTCTTGATTGAAGAATCTATACTAGCACCTCACTTTACCTCTTCCTATCACTAACGTAGGCAAAGAGAATGACTGGGGTGGGAGGAGCTCTTTATTTGCTCTGCTGTGGTGCTCTTTGCCTCCTCCTGCTGACCAGGAGGTGAATATCCCATTAGTAATTAAGATGATCCATGGACTCATCGTGTCTTAAAAAAGAAAAAAACATTTAAAGCCAATAAACATGTTTTTAATGCATGAAATTGGATATGGTCTGTTTAATGTTTCTGTAACTTGCATGTGAATCAAACCGTATTGCAAACAGTAGAACAGAGAAGGTGCAAGAATTCGGTATCAAGTTAGGAAGGGTATGATGGATGAGAACGTAGGGGGCAAGACTATAGTTAGCATTGTCAATGTCATCGATTTATCTGGTATACAACTCACCCATGATAAATATATAGTTTTATATCTTTGCCTAAATTTGGCACCATCATCAGATTTTAACCTTCTTGACACACATAGATCTGAATAGTCCGGTCGTCACTACTCAAATATTGAGAGTACATAGTTACAATTGAGAAGAGTGAAAGAAACTCAGAGTAGAGAGAGTGATGGGTATACCATTGAGACGTTTGATAAACAGTGCACTTTGCAAGATTTAGAGAGCTTATTACAGGGGGGTCAAATAGAAATATAAGCACAAAATAACCCTAGGATTACATATACTATGAGAGCTAAATCAGACTTCTATCCAATACAGAGCAGAAGCTTGGTATTCAAGTTGTTTTACTTGTGAATTAACAATTCTATACAAAAATAAGTATAAAAGTAAACAGAACGTGAACCCATAACTAAGTTTGGCTTTAGAATCTGAGAACAAACAGAGAAATAAGGGGGGGGGGGCTGTTGTGAAAATAAAAAAAGGGTGATGTCTAGAATGGAGTACATTAAGGAGGCACACAGACAGTTAAACGATACAAACACATACCTCAAACTGTTACTGTGTATACATAAAAGGTAACTAGGGTAACAACACTGGATGCCTGTAGATCTATATGAAACAGTTGAGAGTGATTTGCCAATTATGTTTTGCCCATGGAGTAATTATAATGGCTCAAATGTTTTGTCTCATGATATAAATGTATAATTTTGACCAGATCATTATATATTGAGGAAGCATCAAACTTTGAATACTGATGCATACAAATAGAGAGGAACTCTACCAGGAATGAACAACTATGGCGAGTTACCACCCAGGAGCAGCCTCCTTTAGCCCTGTTGTGGTTGTCACAGAGAAAACTTTCCTGAAGTAGATCAGGCTGATCCCACAGAGTAAGGTCAATCCAGCCCCGAAATACCAGGCAATTCTACTGTGAACAAGGAACATGACAACCCCAGGTAATCGTTTCGGCCCTCTGAATACCGATTGATGAATTGTTCCATGTGCAGAGATTACAGTGTTGTATCTACTCTTTTTTTTAAATGAATCAGTTATATAGAATTATGATTACCTTAGAGAAACTATCAAGAAACCTACTTATAGTAATATGAAGTATCGAAATAGAATACGTTCTTGGGCATGGATAAAATGATTCCATTAATAATTATTAACTAGTGGCTGAATGTAACAGCCAAGACTCCGTCACTCGTTCCCTGCAGATGAAAATGGGTACTAATCTTGAGCGCATTCTATAACAGTATGTAATATTGACATTAATTCAATGTTTCGAGCACTAGTTGAGGGGCTGTAACCTGTGCCTCATGCAACTTTGTGTTTGTTTTGTGTGGTGGGAAGTCCGGATTGAATACGATCATTGATTGACAAATAAGAATTGTGTATAAGGACACTCCAGTTAGATCAAGTTATCTATGACTACAGACTATCTGAAAAGTATCAGTTAATCAGACAGCGCCACTCTCATGACTTGCTCGTTTTTCTAGTGTTCGCAAGTTTTTTTACAACGTTGAATGTGATTTTTATTTCCATTATTGCTTTATTTCAAATGCATCAATAAAGAGTTTTAATCAGGATTGAGCAGGTATGGGAGTTTATTTTGTTTGCACCATGACAGATGAGAAGACACATAGAAAGGGTACGAAAAAGAGGGACGGTCAAGATGTACAAACAGAAAAAAAACTTTGATCTTTCTTGTTGAAGATGGGGTTACCATTGTAAACAGGTAGTGCAAGCATATATACAGAAAAGCTTCTTACAAACAAGCGCATAATTTTGGCTTATTTTAAAGATGCTGAGATTCAAGATTAGATGATTGTACCTAAATTTATAACCTGAATTATAGTCAGAAAGAAGGTATATCTACAGTCACTGCTCAGTATTAAAGGAACATTCCAAGTATTTTTATATATGCTTAGCATATTCCATTGTGTCTTTCTTTGTAAGTAGCACAAATTATGATAAATGATTTTCAAAACCCCCGACGTCTGCTTCTACTAAGCAAACAAAACACGTTGGGTTTACCAGCTCCCTAACATACGCAGAACTCAATCTTTAACCAGTGATGACCTTATCCAAGGAGTTTGCACTTTAACAATCAGGCTGGCACTTCCACAATCAGGCTGGCACTTCCACTTGCCAGGAAACAAAGATTCCCTGGTATTATGTTGCATACAATCGACTCCACTTTTATGTGATGAGCTGTATTTTTCCATGCATTTCAAGTAAGTGCAAATGTAAGCAGGGACCTATGTTTTTATTAAATATTCGCTGTAAATCTGAGATGCACTTTCCTTTTGTTATTATAGATTTCCTCATCGATAAGAGAACATGCTCTGGTTTCTTGGGATTAGCAGCACCTTTCCATTACAGCATGTTTTTGAACATCCACCTCTGAGTTGCCTGCTTGAATACAATTGAACTTTTAGTATCAAAATATTTTATTAAGTTCAATTTACATAATATCTGCATATTATTGCATTTAAAAAAAATGGTTATTTATATATAGCCAGACTAATTCTTAAAACTTTGATTAACTTTTTATCCTAGCCTATATAGCGCTAAACATTTAAAGCAAGATTACATTGAAGTACTATTTAGCGCTGCTGCTTGAGCATTAACTGTGCTAGTAGTAAGGTTTTTGCGTGTGGGAAAGACCCTACTCACCGCTAACACAACATGGAAATATAAATATTTCACATTCCAATGTTATATACACTCACCAGCCACTTTATTAGGTACACCTGTTCAATTGCTTGGCAACACAAATTGGTAATCAGCCAATCGCATGGCAACAACTCAATGCATTTAGGCATCTAGACGTGGTGAAGACGACTTGCTGAAGTTCAAACCGAGCAACAGAATGGGAAAGGAGATTTAAGTGACTTTGAACGTCGCATGGTTATTGGTGCCAGACGGGCTGGTCTGAGTATTTCAAAAACTGCTGATCTACTGGGATTTTCACACACAACCATCTCTAGGGTTTACAGAGAATGGACCGAAAAAGAGAAAATATCTAGTGAGCGGCAGTTGTGTGGACGAAAATGCCTTGTTGATGTCTGAGGTAAGAGGAGAATGGGCAGACTGGTTCGAGATGATAGAAAGGCAACAGTAACTCAAATATCCACTCGTTACAACCAAGGTATGCAGAATACCATCTTTGAACCCACAACATGTCGAACCTTGAGGCTACAACAGCAGAAGACCACAGTGGGTGCCACTACTGTCAGCTAAGAACAGGAAACTGATGCTACAATTCGCACAGGATCACCAAAATTTTGCGACCAAAATTTTCACGACCCCTAGTGGCACTTCCTCAGAGGAAGCGCCACTAGGGGGCGCGAAACGTGTCAGACTGCCACTGTCTTTGTCTGCCCTCTGTTTGGGATACACTACTGTTTTTTTTATTG